>NW_022960834.1:0-859 GCF_012274545.1 Fukomys damarensis | reverse complement strand
TATATATCAAATAGAACTGTAAACCCTGTAACTTTCTTGTCCATATATTTAGATCAAATGGTCTGACTTTAAATTCAACTCCATCATTTTCAAGTTATATGATCAGCATCTGGGGATGCACCCCATGTGGGGATCGGCACAAATGTGGATGCTAGTATCAACATCATGGATTTGTGATGATGAAATAAATGTATGTAAGATCCAGTGTAGCACCCTAAACATACAGAAAGAGCAAAAATGCTATAGGTAAAAAAATTTAAAATTATTATTCCTAAGCATTAAATTGGGTACTTTTGAAACTATAGGAAGTAATAATAGGATGCTGCTTCTATTTCCTTTATCTTAATGAGTAAAACACTTTTACATAGTTGTGAATGCTAAGTCAAGATTCTAGCACATTCTAGAAGTTAGTCTTCTCATCAAATCAAATATGTTTTTAGGTTTAATCTCACATAGTCCAGGACTTGAGTGTGCATGATAAAACTCAGCCTTTACCATGTCTTGAAAGACTTCTCATGACCCTTCTTATTCTCTACATTCTGCTCTCTTCACTTTATTTATTCAGCCTTGTCTTTCCTTCTTAAGCCTTTTCCTTCCTTTGAATATTTGTTTCTTTTGCCTTTCCTTTTTTCTTAAATAAATGAATATTATTTTGTATAGTAACTGATATGTTTTTCATTCCTACTATAGTGCCTTAGTGTCATGGACAGCTCCTTAAAACTAGATGATTTGGACATATTCTCTCTCACGAAAGAGAATTCCTATAAAAATGTATGGAATACTAACTATAGGTCACCTCTAGTCAGAGGCTAGATTTTTAAAATGACAATATATTTGGAGAAATAATTACTGAGCTTAT
>NW_022960833.1:0-215 GCF_012274545.1 Fukomys damarensis | reverse complement strand
CACCCATGTTTATAGCAGCACAGTTTGTAATAGCTAAAACTTGGAAACAGCCCATCTGCCCATGAATTGGAAATTGGACTATTGGAAACTGGACAAAGAAGATGTGGTTTTTCTATAAAATGGAATACTACTCAGCCATAAAGATGAGAAAATAGATTCATTCATAGTTAAATGGGTACATTTTGAGGATATACTTTTAAGTGAAATAAATAAGG
>NW_022960832.1:0-232 GCF_012274545.1 Fukomys damarensis | reverse complement strand
TTTTTTTTTAATTTATTGAGACAGGGTGTACTATGTAGTTCAGGCTGGCCTTGAATTCACTACATAGCCCAGGCTGGCCTCAAACTTGTGGTGGTTTTCCTGCCTCAGCCTCCTGAGTGATGGGATAACAGGCAGCCTGGGCTAGCCTGGGGTACATAGTGAGTTCAAGCCCAGACTGAACTACATAGCAAGACCCTGTCTGAAAAAACAACAACAACAACAACAACAACAA
>NW_022960831.1:0-207 GCF_012274545.1 Fukomys damarensis | reverse complement strand
AGTGAAGGTTGATCTGAAAACCTTCTACTCTTCAGTTAAGGTCACAGCCAGTGTGAACCTGGACTTCATTATCTATGCACAAAGTCATCAGTGACAGGAAAATGCTTAAATCTCAGTCCTCGCCCTTTGGCTCCTGATATGATAATCCAGGTCTCCAGGTAGACAGTCAGTTTATAAAATGGAAAGTGCCCTGGGCTGGAGTCAGGA
>NW_022960830.1:0-367 GCF_012274545.1 Fukomys damarensis | reverse complement strand
TATGAGAAACTGAAAGTGTAAGTAAGGATCAAAATGCATAATAGATAATGTGAAGTAGGAATTTAAAAAAAAGGTCCAAAATGGAAGGGGAAGTAGGAGGGGTAGGGGAAAGGAATAAATATAAGATAAGGAAAAAAATGGAAGCAAAATCTTTGTAAACAGAGAGGGGTGGAGGGGCTTAGGGGAGGGTGGGAAAATGGGGAAAAAATAAGAAGCAAGATATATCATGTAAAGATACAAACTCCCAATGATGGATGTCATCACATTCTATACCTAAAATGAAGCAATAAACTTAATGAAAAACAAAAAGATATGAACCCCATCAAAGAGACAATACAGCAGAGGGAGCCCACTATCACAACTCCTT
>NW_022960829.1:0-1888 GCF_012274545.1 Fukomys damarensis | reverse complement strand
GTGTGTGTGTGTGTGTGTGTGTGTGTGTGCTTGTATAGGCTATTTATCTTAATTTTTGTTATATTCTATTCATTCTTTCTCTCTGTCTCTGTCCTTCCCCACTTGCTCTCTTGATTCTATGATATTTTCATGTGAGTAAGCAGTGTCTCCCATCTTCAGCTTCACCTTGATATTCTTTTGCTTTCTTCTCCAGTCTTTCTCTCCTGTCCTTTTCTCCAGTCTCTTAAATCCTGGGTATTCATCCTGTGTTTCCTAGCCTTGTGGCTACTATATTTCTTTTCACTTATCTCTCCATATTGTCTCCATCCCTATTAAACATCCCTACCCCCTGTGCAGGTTATACCCACTCTACTAAAGGGAAACTCATTGCATACCAGTGCCTGGTTTATGTTGGATTTTGTTATAAAGAGGTAGAGCTTGCCTGTATAATTAAAGGCATCAAATTAACAGATTGTCAACTGCTAGGCTGTGCTGGATATTTTCGTTAACGCTGTCTTACTTTAGCAAGGCTGTCATACCTGTTGTAACCACTAGCTCTTCCTTAAATGACAACACCATGTTTGTCTGAGGTTACAACCATCGTCATAGTCCAGTACCAAAGGATTGGTATGCTGAGCTAAATAGCAATCTCACATCCTTAGCAAATTGGGAAGGTAGAATCTTTGGGTAGAATTAAAAGCTAGGAACCACCTATGCTGAGAAGACACCTGAGGAATAGATATTTCCTAGAGAAACCTCAATATAAGTGGTAAAGCTATGTACAATAACAAACCACACAGAAAATAAAATTATAAACTAGAAAATGACAAGACATTGAAGCAAAAACACAACCCCCGACTGCCAGCCCACCAAGAATAATTCCAGAGGACAATGAGATCAAGGAAAATGGAAACCACTCACAGGGTCTTTCCAAATTGATAACAGAAGAGGTTAGAAAATAAGTGGATGAGGCCATAGAGAAAATAATTTTCCAGGTTTTAAAAATGAAGTGACAATTAAAATGAAGGGCATGTTCAATGAAGCTAGAGCAGGCACAAATAAAAAAAATAGATCATCTCAGGGAAATGATGAGAACCATGAATGCCAAACATAAAAGAAATGGAATCCATGAAACAGATTTAAACAGGTATTCAGGATATTAAAAACTACATCAAAAGTATTCATAATTATGTGAACCAAAATGAGAATAGAATTTCAGACCTAGAGGACAAGACTGCAGGTACTGCCCATGATAAGATCTCTTAAAAACAGCAGAATAGCCCTAGCCATCAAGGACTGCACACACATGCAAAATCAATCCAGCAATTGCAAGTTGATGCAAAGATAAATAATATATGATTGATTGAATGCAATAAGAATGCCAGCAATAGTGCAAATGTTATGCAAAATCTTTTCCAAGGAGTATTAACAACAACAAAAACAACAAACTTCTCAAACTTGAGAAAAGAACTTGACATACAAATAAATGAGGCATATAAAACTCCAAATAGAAATAATCAAGATAAATCCACCCCAACGCACATAATAATTGACTCCTGAAATTCAGTGCAAAAGCAGAATATTAAGAGCTGCTAGAGAAAAGAAACAAATAACGTAGAAAGGAAAGCCCAACACAATCACAGCAGACTTTTCAACACAAATGCCTAAGGCAAGGATAACCTGCAGTGAAATATTTCAAGCCTTAAAATAAAACAATCTCCAATCCAGACTGATGTACCCCAGAAAACTTTCTTTCAAAATCAACAGAGAAAGATGTTGTTTCCCTAACTCACATTCTCTTATAGATTCCATGCAACCTCCATCAAAATATCTACAACATCTCTCAAAGATATAGAGAAAACAATCCTAAAATTTATATGCAATTAGAAGAGACCTGGATTAGAAAAAT
>NW_022960828.1:0-270 GCF_012274545.1 Fukomys damarensis | reverse complement strand
TTATGTGAAATCCTTCAAAAATTTGTTGTACCGTGGTGTGTGGAAGAATCTAAAAAATAATTGCTGGAGACTAGACCACACCATTGGAGGAGGAATGGAACGTGACATTTGAAATTTTATTTTAAACCCAAGCATTGAAATAAACAAAATGAAGACACGTGCCTTCAAACTGAAACTCTCAGTAGTTTCCATTTGCTTTAAGTATCTGCAAAAGCATTCTTGAAGTTCTTGAAGCCTTAGGACTCCTTACAGGTTGAAAAAGAAAACCCC
>NW_022960827.1:0-400 GCF_012274545.1 Fukomys damarensis | reverse complement strand
TTTTTTTTTTTTTTTTTTTTTTTTTTTTGGTGCCAGGGATTGAAGTCAGGACTTTGTGCTTGTCAGGCAGGTATAGTGCTACTGAGCTAAATCCCCAGTTCATTATCATTTTGATACATAAGAAATATTATGTCAAGGCCGGAAATTTAGCTCAGTGGTACTGTACCTGCCTCGTAAACACAAGGTCCTGAGTTCAATTCCTGGTACCCCCCCAAAAAAAGAAAGAAAAAAAGAAAAGAAAATATTATGTAAAGAAAAAGGAAAAGAAAAAAATTTTTTCCGTATATTGAGGAAATTAAAATTAATGAAGAGCCTTACCTTTTCTGAGCATTGATTTTGGCATGCTTAAATCCTGTGTTTTGTTTACTACAAAGGGCAGGAGACCAATTAAGATTTTTAA
>NW_022960826.1:0-1167 GCF_012274545.1 Fukomys damarensis | reverse complement strand
ATTGTAGCAGCCAATGTGCCTTTATCAGTGGTTTTCATTTACTCCACAATGTTACAAAAGTATTTCACAGGATTCTAGGACGGACATCACCACCCATCTTAAGACTTTCTTATTACCTTTCCCCTCGGGAATCTCTGTGGCCTGAAGCAGACTTCTATGTCTCCTCAGTGGCACTGGGACCGCTTCTCTCCCATCAGTTTCTGGTGTTTACACTCCAAAGATGGTGTGAATGGCATCTCATGGGACTGGTCCTGGTCTGCCTGGGTTGTCCTTCACTCTAGAAGAAGTGCTCTGCCTCAGGCCCTCTTGCAGCCCTTCACACAGTCCTGTTTTTGGAAAGGTCCAATGTCTTGGGTAGACTTTTCTATACTTTCTGAAGCAGTACTCCTTTTCTTCTCTTCTTCCTCTCAGAGATGCCCCTGCCTCCTTTCCTACTATTTGCCTGCCCACCAAGCTCACATGGGTAGCTCTCTCCGTTCCTTGTATCTCTCTTCCAAATTCCCAGTCTGTTTGCTATGTGGCAGCACTGTGTTAACTCCTACAAGCGCACTGTGTAATCCACTGTGCCCACTGAGGTCCTGCAAGAACAGGTGCCCACCGAACTCTCCTTCTTTCCTCACATCCACAAGTTCCTATTGCCCTGGCTGCCTCCACTTCACATCCCCAGTCCTCATTTTCTTGCAGCTTCTCTACATGGCTTTGCACAGTTCTATACTTCACCACGCATGTCTCCCATTTCCTGTGTGTCCATTAATTAGACAGAGGATGATAGCCATCAGATAGCACTGTTGAAATGAAATTTGGACTCAGCCAAATTGGAAATCATGCACCTCATCATGCTTCAACATGTTTTGGAAGCACTGTGGAAAATGGCGTTTAGGAAAAAAAGTTTTGGACTCAGTCTAGGATCTAATTGTTTTTGATATTCCTTCAGTTGCCCCAGGTGTGCTCCCACTTTCTAGGATGTGTAGTGTAATCTCCGTATGCACTTTTGCAAACTTGTTGGAAGGGTTGGGTCCCTGTTGAATGGCTGAAAAATAGGACTGTGCTACTAGTTGGAGCCTGCAGTTTCAGCAAGGGGTAGGGGTGACCAGACAGCGTCACTGGGCTTTATTGAAGCTTCATCTTTTTAGAAGGCCCTTGTGCAGATCCTATGAACAACCTGAG
>NW_022960825.1:0-237 GCF_012274545.1 Fukomys damarensis | reverse complement strand
AAAGCAGGGAGTTAAGATACCAATCCACTTACTTTGACTCCAGACTATATACTTATTTGATTAGTACTTTATAGCTCAAATATTTAAAACTTAATTGAATTCCTAAATTTGAAATAAATATTTTCTTCTTTCACAAAGCTATGAACTTTTTACACTATTAAAATACATGTAAAATAATCAAAGTAAAATATTTTATAAACTGATTTACATGTGAAGATAGCTATACAAGCATGAAGA
>NW_022960824.1:0-429 GCF_012274545.1 Fukomys damarensis | reverse complement strand
GTCACTGTATTCTTTATGTAAAGAATGTGATAAACAATCTTATATTTAACTTCCATATAAATGCTGAACTTTATGCTAATCCCATTATTAAAGTACATTCTATATTTGCTATTGAAACAGTTTAGTTTTTAACATTTTTACAAATTAGAGAATTTAGTTGAGAAGGTTCGCCTGAGCTAGCTAAACACAGAGTATTAGAAAATTTTCAGTGGAATGTTTCAGTTTTCCTCTAGTTTCTCCAAAAGTGACACTCTCTACATCAAAATTAAAGTTTGTCTTTTTCTGAGACACATGAAATATTCTAACAAGGTACTTTTTTCTTTTCCTTTTTTTGTAATTTAAGAGATAAAGAGATTGATAATGAAGAGAAAATAGTATGCCACTTGAAAATTTTATTATCCTATTTTTATTGATTATTTTAGTAAACAA
>NW_022960823.1:0-201 GCF_012274545.1 Fukomys damarensis | reverse complement strand
CTTTTTAAAAGCAGGCATTGATGAAAAGGTCTCTAAGTTTCTGATATAATTACCATTTTTTTTGCAGCGCTGGTGATTGCATTGCACATACTAGCCAAGTGATCTACCACTCAGCCACGACTCCAGTTCCATTTATTTTTTTTTTCTGAAGCAGATTCAAAACTTAGTAGCTACAGTCTCTTGATACTTGGAGCCACAGAT
>NW_022960822.1:0-285 GCF_012274545.1 Fukomys damarensis | reverse complement strand
AAGATGAAGCTGACCCAGTAAGGGTGCTACCTGACTGCATCCACCTATGTCACATCCACAGTCTACAGAGTGGTGAACAGGCTGCCAAGTGCTGGCCTGCAGGGCCACCCCTTCTCATGTGGATGATGGTGTACAGGGCCAATTGTTAAAACTGAAGGTGATTTATGCTGCTGTGTTTGCCTGGAGTG
Organism: Fukomys damarensis; assembly: GCF_012274545.1. Lineage (NCBI taxonomy): Eukaryota > Metazoa > Chordata > Mammalia > Rodentia > Bathyergidae > Fukomys > Fukomys damarensis. Next base: position 97 of record NW_022960822.1, on the reverse strand, counting down.
GTTAGGTCTGAAGAAGAGAGAAGGATAGTGCTAGTGTTTGTGGTTTTTAAGCTGTTTTCCTAGGTACAACTAGCATGTTTCTGTTCCATGTTGCATG
>NW_022960821.1:0-203 GCF_012274545.1 Fukomys damarensis | reverse complement strand
TGTAACTGTACTGTATCCCTAAAATGTACCAATAAACTCAATTAAAGCTGAAAAAAAAGAGCCCATAATTTCAGTATTTCATATCCCATATGTCATTTGAATGAAAATAATAAGTAATAATATACCTGTAATATACATCTTCCATTATTCTGGCTGCTTTGAACCATCCTCAAATTCTGAAAGGTCATTCTGCATTCTGAAGC
>NW_022960820.1:0-251 GCF_012274545.1 Fukomys damarensis | reverse complement strand
TACACTCACTGTCAGATTTTCCAATGACAAGTCTGAGCTGGCCTTCTGCTCACACACTATCAGTATTCCTTGTATAATTCAGTGTCAGAGAATGTGACTCAGAACTGCTCCATGTACAGGAATCTGGTGGGAAGCAGCAGGGTGTGTGTTACCACTTCTCATTGCTCTGCTGGAGTTATCCAGCCTTCCCTGGCCTTCAGCAAGTTCTAAATGGGTTGTCGGCATCTTCCCCACCAGTTCAGTCTGCAGGA
>NW_022960819.1:0-277 GCF_012274545.1 Fukomys damarensis | reverse complement strand
ATTAAACAGCAAAATATCTTAGAGTGCTGTTTTTCAGGGGACTTTCAAAGAGGAAAAACTCAACCCTGTGAGGGTTTCATCTGCTCCTCAGGACCTGGAGCATGGACCATTGTGTTCTTAATACTGTGCACTGTCAAACTCAAAATAAACACATAAAAAAGGGTCAAGGATATAGCGCAGTTCTGCCTTACATTCATTGCCCATTCCATCCCCAAAAGTGAAGTACAGAAACTCAAAGGGAGTTTCAAAGATTCAGAGACATCTCAACTGGTGACAG
>NW_022960818.1:0-319 GCF_012274545.1 Fukomys damarensis | reverse complement strand
CTGTGACCTTATGTTTTGCAGGGATTTTTCTGTGCATGTACACATCATACTTTCACTGCTCCACAATACATTGTAGGCAACTGACTGACCTCTGAACACTACTGTATTTCTCTGGTTCATTCGCTAAGCAGGTTCTGAGAGTTTCAGCCAACAGAGGGCCTGGGTGAGCAGGTTGGAAGACTAAGGCTGGTTTTTGCTATGCCTCTCTGTCAAAGATTTAGAATTTCATCCAGAGTCTTAACCCAGACTTTCCAGGAGATATCCCTGACACCCAATCTTATTGAAAATCATTGTATGCTTGCTATGTGACTTGCTTCCC
>NW_022960817.1:0-217 GCF_012274545.1 Fukomys damarensis | reverse complement strand
AGAGACAATGGGAAGAGATACCCAGAAGGGAGGGACAGGGAAGAGATGCCGCATTTCCCTCTCTGCCATCTCTTACTGCTACCAGTGTTTTTGTTTGTTTGTTTGTTTTTGTTTTCTTTTCTTTTGGCCAAGTCCCAGCCTTAAACCAGAGGTTGGGAAACACAGGGCACCATTCTGTAGATAACCATCCACTAGCCACAGAAAAGCAGACCAAAAA
>NW_022960816.1:0-223 GCF_012274545.1 Fukomys damarensis | reverse complement strand
TGTGCAAAGCCATGTAAAGAAGTCAGAAGAAAATAAGGACCGGGGATGTGAAGTGGAAGCAGCCAGGGGAATAGGAACTTGTTAATGTGAGGAAAGAAGGAGAGTTCGGTGGGCAACTGTTCTTCCAGGGGCTCAGTGGGCACAGGGGATTGCACAGTTTGCTTGTAGGGGTTAACACAGTACTGCCACATAGCAAACAGACTGGGAATTTGGAAGAGAGATA
>NW_022960815.1:0-482 GCF_012274545.1 Fukomys damarensis | reverse complement strand
CTGCACACACATTTTCCATTTATTTGTCGTAGTTTCTCTATGTCTTTTGGTGCCCAGGGCCCGATAACTGCATTACACCCAAGTGTGCTGTTGAGAAAAACAAATGGAGGAACATGCTCTTCTGAGAACTGGGACTCCTGACTCTTGTTTGGAGGCTGGTGAGTGGTGGTAGGCCTTGACATGCTTCACCTTCTTAGTCTGTCTGAAATGGAGAGATTCTTCCCAATCTAGCACCCCAGGCAATTACATCCCTGTACTAAAAGGTGGGAACGCAAGATAGCTCATGAGGCCTCTTTGTTGTTCTGTCTGCCCTGCGCTCTCTGGAGCACTAGCTGTACTACGTGATTAGGTACAGGTCCTCGTGACAAGCCCACGACTCTCTCTGGCTCAAGGGCTTCCCCAAGGGCCCGTGGGCGGCCTGGAGTTTTGGGTGGGACTCCACCATTGGCTGGAACCTAAGGCTGAGGAACCATCTGCGCAGG
>NW_022960814.1:0-226 GCF_012274545.1 Fukomys damarensis | reverse complement strand
ATGAAGGGGTCTTTTGCTTTCTTTAATAGATTGACTCCTACGCATTTCATTTTTTTTGGATGCCATTGTGAAAAGAATTGTTTCCCTAATTTCTCTCTCAATGAGTCTGTTATTTGTTTACAAGAAGGCTTGATTTTTGAGTGTTGTCCTTGTATCAAGCTACTCTATTGCATCTGTCAATTAAATTTAGAAGTCTTTTGGTGGAGTTTTTTGGGGTCTTCTTTGT
>NW_022960813.1:0-240 GCF_012274545.1 Fukomys damarensis | reverse complement strand
CTTTCACTTAATCCCAAAGTAGAGGGCGAAAAAGATTAAGTAGTTTTTCCTTTAATCAAGTCTATCTTTAAAAAAAAAGAACACATTAAGATAAGTGTAACTTTTATAGGGATGTTAGCACTCTTAATACTCTTTGGAATAGGTGAGGCTTTTGATTCTCAGCCAGATTCAGGAGTGGACAATAGATTTTATAAGAATAATTCCATATAACAGTAGGTCAAGCCATCATTAATTGATGGC
>NW_022960812.1:0-206 GCF_012274545.1 Fukomys damarensis | reverse complement strand
ATCGTGATTTTGTCATTTTTTATAGGTTTCTCCAGTAGCCCTCTCATTGGGTATAAAGGAGTGCTTAATTGTAGTTTTGGCTTGTCTATTCCTAGTAATTGATGATGTTGAACATGTTTTTGTGTACTTACTGTCTTTGAATGTCTGGTTTGGAGAATTGTCCATTCAAGTACGGTACTCATTTTTTATTGTAATAAAGAAAGACA
>NW_022960811.1:0-1170 GCF_012274545.1 Fukomys damarensis | reverse complement strand
AATTAAGAAAATGGGCATGTTCACATAGGACGCAATTCTCTTTGTGTTTTTCTCAGAACCTTATCAGCGTGTGTCTCAGGGCACATTTTGTTGCTGTGTAAATATATGTTAAAGTAGAGAATTCTGAGAAAAATCGACGGGCATTTAGAGTCAGAAAAGATGAAATTAAAACCACGAACAGCATCAAGACTAGAAACTGCCACATGCACCTGGGCCTTCAGGTGCAAGCCGGGCAGAGACACAAAGCCCTGAAGCTACAGCAACTCTCTTGGCCTAAGCAGCCTGATCCGAGGGAACAGCTGCCTCTTCAGCAGTTCCTTTGTCAGCAGGAGACAAGTGGCACTTGCTGCTGCCTCTGTATGCTCTGCTTTTGTTAAGAATGACTTCATAGCGGCTTGGCTGCGGGTAAAGCTCAGTAACAGAGCAAGCGCTTAGCATGTTGTGAGGCCGAGGGCTCAACCTCCAGCACCCCTCAAACGGCTGTGTTCCTAGGGACCTCAATGATCAAAGCATCCTCAACAGGGCTGGGGATTTAGCTCAGTGGTTCCACTGCCTGCCTCGAAAGCACAAGGACCCGGGTTCAGTCGCCGGGGAAAAAAAGCATCCTCAAAAACTTCCACGCCATAAATAACTGACCAAAAAAGCGATGCTGTGGTTCCTCTCCTCCTCCAGGCCTTTGTACATTTCTATGGTATTTCGCTAAGCACGGGGAAAAAATGGCAAACTTTATTACGGAGCATCGGTTCCATTTTAAATATGAGAAACATACCCTTCTCCTTCAGTATCCAGGGCTGCAGCCAGTTCTGTGAAGAGGAGCCCAGTGAGGAAGTGCTGCTGGCGGTACTCCGGAGTCAGATCGAACATGCTGGCAATCTTCTGGTCCTGGAAGCTGGAGCAGGAGCTGGAGTTCTACAGGAACCAAGCGGCAATTTTAGGAGTACCCCAAACTGTGATTAAAAGACCACAGCTAGCACCTATGAAGCCTTCACTCAGACCAGGCTTTGGGCACACTACTCAGTGAAAAGGCCCTGCCAATGTCCCATGTGATGGGCCAGTTACTTGGACGCACTGTATTTCTCAGGCTGTTCTTGCATTCTTGGGCTCAAGAGACCCTCTTGCCTCAGCCACATACTACCAAGCCAAGTCCCCCCACCCACACAGTGGTACTAA
>NW_022960810.1:0-223 GCF_012274545.1 Fukomys damarensis | reverse complement strand
CAGCAAGTAGGGTGAGAGCTCGATGATGGGGACGGGACAGGCTCCCCACTCCACTCCCGGCGTTGCGTCGTGTACATTTCAGGGGGCGGGGGGCCCCGTTCATGCGACCTTCAGTGTTCGTAATGAAGTAGGAAGGGAAGTCCCTCCCCCCGCCCTCAGTCTGAGGGTGAGGGTTAGGATGAGGATTCCAGTGAGTGACAGCCTCGCAGTTTCTGTACCTGGG
>NW_022960809.1:0-213 GCF_012274545.1 Fukomys damarensis | reverse complement strand
AGCGACTGGCCAGCGACAACGGTTACCCCTAGACTTAGTGGACAGAATGAGCCCCCGATATTCCTCCCTGAGTAGTGTCATGAGTGTTGGACGGAGAGTGTTGGTGTTAATTTCACGTTCAGTGTGAGGAAGGTTGTAGGAGTGTTAGTTCCTCTTCTCAGGTCAGGGTTCCTCTTAGTGTTGGAGATAGGATTACAGTGAGTGATAGGCGAT
>NW_022960808.1:0-548 GCF_012274545.1 Fukomys damarensis | reverse complement strand
ATTACATAAAATATATACATATTATACAAGATAAAACCCTTTGAAACATTTATGCACAAGACAAGCAATATTGGATTTATACACTGGACCCTGGGCTGTGACAGACTGGGGAAACAGGCTAAGCTTGGTTGGTGAAGTTTGGTTTGAAAGGCAAGCGGAGCACGTGAAACACTGGCCATGGTGTTACAGGGTGCTCGTTTATACTAACCAGTTTAGGGCGGTCCAAGTACCATCTGGCATCAGCACACAATTGTGGGTTTTGTGAACCATTTTCATTTCTAACTTTGGGAAACTGATCTTTTCCCCAGGCTGTCTTAATTCTATGGCTTCCACCCCAGATCAGATAAAAAGACGCCATGCACAACCTCCAACTAAATCTTCTTGTAGCCCAGACAGTGAAGCAGAAGTGTGACACTAGAAGACTTTAAAATTGCAGCTCTTTCTGGGTCTCCCGTGGGGGATCTGCACTCTTCTTCAAATAGGCCCTTCCTCAGGAGTCAGAGTCACCTGCACAGCATCTGAGACCCCATTCTGTCCCAAGACACAAG
>NW_022960807.1:0-221 GCF_012274545.1 Fukomys damarensis | reverse complement strand
AGAATGTGAACCCACTATATCATGGACCATGTCAACCATCCTTGGAACACTTCTTTGGGTAACAGTTCAGAACCAGGTAAATCAAATAAAAGTAGCCAAGTAATAACTCCTCCCAGGAAAAGTAAAAATAAGAAAGTTGCATGAAACTAGAGTGAGTTAGAGAAAGTAAGACTGCTAAAGTAAATACCTTTAATAAGCAAATATCTGGAAGATAGAAGGTA
>NW_022960806.1:0-230 GCF_012274545.1 Fukomys damarensis | reverse complement strand
GCCAAGACTCTGTTGTGGGTATTTTAAGAGGTACCCCTTAGCTGAATAAGCAATGAATCCTTTCGAGGATCTTAACACTCCTTTGGGGAGATGAAATGAACATACAGCATGGGACAGGGTTAAGTACAGGGGCTTTGACTCCAAGATCACAATCTCTGGGGGTGGAACTCAGTAACTTGCTTCAATCATTTAAGCTCTAAACTCAGTTAGGTTTCAGGCCCTGATATCAC
>NW_022960805.1:0-354 GCF_012274545.1 Fukomys damarensis | reverse complement strand
CTACCCCATCCAAAGAGACAGAACTCCTGAGCCTACAGAAATGTTGTATAAGAGGCACATGTCAATGTTGAAGGTTTGTGCTTATGTTATTTTAAAAAATGGAGCCAGTGTACTTGAAAAACAAAACCATATAGGATTCTGAGGAATTGAGGATGGCAGGGCTCTCCCAATATGTGGGGCACAGTGAAGTCCAGAGAACACCAGGGCATTCTACATGTTCAGTGCCTACGACATGTCAGCCCTCAGTGCCAGCCTTCCTGGGTGTCAAGTGCCCAGTTACTCCTCGGTCACGGAGTGGGGGACATCCTCCTACATCCTCCTGCCTATCTCCTTCTGTGCCAGGACTATGATTTT
>NW_022960804.1:0-247 GCF_012274545.1 Fukomys damarensis | reverse complement strand
TTCTAATTTAAGACATCCTCTTCCTGCTTGAATTATTGCACTCACCATGTGACTGCTCTTTCTTTCTTCACGTTTCTCATACTATCTCTACTTCATCCTTTAAACAGCTGCTAGAGCAGTCTCGCTAACATAAAAATTTTCTTGTATCAGTCCCTTGCTGAGGATCCAAAGGACACTCTTATGATAGTCAGTGTAACTCATATCTTTCTAAACGGCAACTGCCAAATGCCAGCAATTTACCACAACA
>NW_022960803.1:0-200 GCF_012274545.1 Fukomys damarensis | reverse complement strand
TCCCGCCCTATCTGCGGTTTTCTTTTTTCTGTTTCTAGCGCGGGGGAGGCCCTCAGGACTCCAGTTGGCACCTGGCCTTGGTGCTGGCCTTCAGGATGCTGTTGACTTTTGGTGGCCTCAGCGACTATCCATGGGGGGGGGTTCGGCCGGGTCTTAGGCCCCTACCGACTAAGCTGTCCTGAGGAGGGTGCCCCAGGTCA
>NW_022960802.1:0-208 GCF_012274545.1 Fukomys damarensis | reverse complement strand
ATAAATGCATGTGATCAGGAGGCATAGGGGAAGAAAAATGGCAGAAAATACAAGATACACAGAGGACAGAAGTAAAAGTCACTCATGGAATATCCTTCTTCAGCTAGGAAGACTAGAAAGAAAAGCAACAAGAGAAGGAAAAGTACAGATGAAGTTATGACTGGCAACTTCCAACATACAATGATGGTGAAATGTTAGATGAGAAAGC
>NW_022960801.1:0-670 GCF_012274545.1 Fukomys damarensis | reverse complement strand
GAGTTGTACCTCCATGAAATACACAGTCAGATGCACGAAAGAGCCTGAGCTCCCGTGCTGGGCATTGGGCTCTTCTCTGCCTGACCACAGCCGACTTAATAGCCTCTGTCCTCCCATACTGTGACCTTTTGCCCTGCACCACTGAAACATGGTTTTCCGCACACATTAGCACGAGCTGTGCTTTTTGCCAAGAAAGAGCTCCCAGCCCCTCCCAGGGAGGAAGCCTCTTCTTGCTTCCTCTTGAGGTCTTTTGTGTGCCAGGCACTGTGCTAGGCCCTGAGGTCATGAAGATGCTTTAGACATGGCTCAGCCTTTCCAGTGAGCAGCCCTTCGCTCCCTTATACATCATTTCTGTTCCATTAGATTTTCTTCTGGCACATGAGATCCTCAGAAAAGAGGGAAAAGAGGGAAGGTGTGAGTGTGTAGCAGAGCCTGGAGGCAGCAGGCTGATGTAAAAAAGACCCTCACCGTGGGTGTGGTGATGCAAATATGTAATCCCAGCACAGTGGGAGGCTGAGGCAGGAGCATCCCAGATTAGCCCAGCCTGGGCAACTTAGTGAATCAGTGAGACCCTGCCTCAAAATAAATAATAAATAGCTGGAGATGTAGCTCAGTGTGAATCTCCTGGGTTCAGTACCCAGTGCCATGAAAAACAAACAAACAAACAAAC
>NW_022960800.1:0-261 GCF_012274545.1 Fukomys damarensis | reverse complement strand
GTGGGGTCCTGTGTGCATTCCTTAGCTCAGATTTTCCTGGCCTTGAGCCTGCCTTACTGTGGTTCCAATGTGATCGATCACTATTTCTGTGACCTGGAGCCCCTGCTGGAACTCGCCTGTACAGACACCTATGTGGTCAACCTGCTGCTTGTGTCCAATAGTGGAGCCATCTTTACAGTGAGCTTTTTCTTGCTGATATTCAACTATGCTGTCATCCTGCATTCTCTCAGAAACCACAGTGCTGAAGGGAGGAGAAAAGCC
>NW_022960799.1:0-207 GCF_012274545.1 Fukomys damarensis | reverse complement strand
AAAAAAGAGAAAGAAAGAAAAGGAAATTGAAAAGAGAAGAAAAATAAAAACAAAAATTAAAAATAAGAGAAAAAATAACTTTGAAAATAAAAAACACAGTTGAAGGGCCTCCTTCAGGGTATGTCTCCTGCTGTCATAATAGATAATGTGGGCAGCAGATCTAAGTCAATTAGTTTCAGATCTAAGACAATTAGTCTCAGGAAGCCA
>NW_022960798.1:0-213 GCF_012274545.1 Fukomys damarensis | reverse complement strand
CAGCACTCTGGAGGCTGAGGCAGGAGGATCGCTGTGAGTTTGAGATCAGCCTGGGCTACATAGGGTTCCAGGTCAGTCTCAACTACATAGTGAGACCCTGTCTCCAAAAACCAAATATAAAGTGCTTGTAAATAGGGAGGTGGGCAGGAAATGAAGGGAGGGCAGGGACAAGGGGAAAAAATGAGAATCAAGACCTGTCATGTAAAGGTACAA
>NW_022960797.1:0-1876 GCF_012274545.1 Fukomys damarensis | reverse complement strand
TATCAAGGGATCTGGTGATATGAAAGTGTGAAACTTTGATATCTCTTTGATTCTTAAGATTAACAATGGCGGCTGGCTCATGGAATAGTGTGCACACTATAAAATACTGCATTTTTCCCAGCCACTCTATTTCTATCCTTTGAAAATTGTTGCCATTATAGCTGGTTTTGTTACAACAAAACATTCTTTTATCTACTCCCTACGGTTCTTACAAACATACGAGACTGTGATATCCACAGTAAGTTACAACTTTGGATATTGTATTCAAATGCAGTGCTCAACCTACAAGAAGAAATGCATGGGCTTCAGAAAGGTAATAACCTCTCTCTTTTAAAGAATACAAGATTCTTCTCTTAAGTAGTAAAAGAATCTTACAGACATATCTGTAAAGAGGCACTGCTATTACTACGATTCTTAACAATAAATGCCTGCTGAATAGCTCAGGCCTGAAGACATTGAGTAAACTTTAAGAAAGAGGAGAAATGGTTTGTTTTTCATCTGCAGTACTAGTTGGTACTAGTTTCATGCACAAGGAAACCACTGGAGATAAATAAGAAAATGTTGGATTAGGTACATAAGAGACAAAAATTTGTCGACTTACTGTAATTCTTGTGACAGGATATGATTTCAAACCCACAATCGCTCTTTTTTTTTCTGATTACTTCTCTGCATGTTCACTTACCTCTTTTCATCAAAGCAATAGTTGTTTAAGCATTGCTGCCTTATGAATAGCAGTTTCAAATTAGAGTTAGAAAATAATTTGCTAGAGTTTTTCTAATGTTTGCTTATAAATCCTATGGGTCAGAAAATATTTTGGAAATATTTGAAATAATAACTGGCAGAGAGAGAGAGAGGGAGGGAGAGAAGAGAGAGAATACCATGATGCAGAAGAATTGAAAATATACGCATGAGTGGGGCACTGGAAGAGTCATGCTGCTTGATCTGAGAACAGAACTTTGCAAAACTAGCAAGACTTCTTTATGGATATATTGTACATGAGTATGAAAGATATGGTCCTAAAAGACATCAGAGAGATCACCAGCACAGTGAAAGCTGAAGAATAGTCATGGGCATAAAGACAGAAATCTCTCAGAAGTGACCCTCACAGATTGAGGACTAAAGTCCAGATAGGATTATGGGATCCTTGGTACATATCTTACAGGACAGGTAACTAAATACATCTGAGGCCCCCACCAAAGCTTAGACAAAAGCCTATATTGACGGAGAATTTTAAAACCACTTTTATCACCAATAAAGGGAGCTTCAAGTCAAAATTTAATACAAATAAAATCGGAATGTTAACTTTGTAGGCTGCAAATCATACATGCTACAAAAGCAAGACACGGAGGTGATGTAATGATGGTGAAAGACGCATGAACTCATTACGACTGAACAATAATAAACTCAAATTACTTATTGGAAAGTCAGTCACTATATGCAGTGTGCCTAATATACAGAGACCTGTAAGCAAAGATCACTACCTTTGAGTTTATAGATCCCCATAAATAAGCCATAAAAGATCAGTAATGACTGAAAGATGCCATGTGAAGTATGGCAAGTGTGACAACTGCAGAAATAATCCAGAAGAAGAAATGAGCAGGGAGCTTGGAGCAGTGAAGAAAAACAGTGCAGATGCGAGACTCAAACTTGGACAAGAGAAAAATGTACCAATTCCAGTGAAATAAACAACAGTAAGGTAAAATAATATATGATGTGTTTAAAAATATTGTGGAGTAGTTTTTCAGGGAATGTGGTTCCTTTATGTTTTCATACTGGAGTACACTGGAGCCGTCTACCTGGTCTATTAAAAAAGACAATAAAACTAGAAGTGGAACTTCATTCTGGAGTCAGACCGGAGCCACTAGAGTATAAATAG
>NW_022960796.1:0-577 GCF_012274545.1 Fukomys damarensis | reverse complement strand
AAAGAGACTGATTATTTTCAAAGTTAGAGGCACTTTGATGTTAATTGACAATCTTTGGATGGGCAGAAATAGGAAAGCAAGATGATAAAACAGCAAGGGACTTATTACGTCCCTCCTTATTTGTTACTCTTTAAGCGTAAATTTATGTTACAATTTTCCTCCAAAAGTTTCTTTAAATCAACCTTTTCTAAGCATGTCCAAGAAGTAGCTCCTATGATAGATGTATAACAATAAATCAGATGTTTTCCTTTAACCTCACGGAGCTTAGAGTGTAGTGAGGAGGCAGACAGGTGAATGAGCAGGGTCCCTAGATGACGAGGACGTCTTCAAGGTCCGCATCAGCCTTGTATTAGGATGGTTCTTTCTAGCTCTCCCCGAGAGCAGGAAAGCCTTTATGGAGAGCAGGACTGGCTGATAGGATGTACTACTGGAATGCAGAGTTATATATCTGTCTTCCTAAGAGGGTAGGCACATGTGACTATTGAGACCATAGGAGAGGAATTATTTTCCTTGCCCATCACTGGGTTCATGGCCAAAGCCCCTATTACAAAGATAGATTAATAAGAGGAAACTATAA
>NW_022960795.1:0-382 GCF_012274545.1 Fukomys damarensis | reverse complement strand
GTAATAGGATAGAATATAATCATATCCTTTATACGTGGTGACTAGCTAGGGGCATGATGGGATCTCCTGTGGCAATCTTCTGGGATACTGTTAATGCTCTTTTAAAAAATGAGTGGCAGATACACGGTGTGTTTACATTGTAAATATACATGAAGCTGGCTACTTGGATTTCCTGTACTTTTTGTATGTTGATTGTACTTCAGTGAAGAGTTTAAACAAAAAAATATTTCTGGATATAGTTTTGTTTGGTGACCTCTAAACATTAACCTTTCAGTATATGAATTATCAAGTCCTAGTCATTAGAATTTTTAAATTCTGATTCACTTTATAGGGCTTATCTCCTGTGAATCTTATGACCAAATGAATTCTCTAGTTGTTCTCT
>NW_022960794.1:0-224 GCF_012274545.1 Fukomys damarensis | reverse complement strand
CCGCTTTTGCTTTAAACTGCTAAGCGGCGGGAGAAGCTGTTTCAGGGGAAAACTGCACTTTATACTGCAGAAGCCCTCTGCAAAGTGTGTTTGGGTTGCAACGTCAAACTGAACCTATCCCCAAATATACAGAGTTCTGAAAGCTTGTGTGCACTCAGAGTTGGTAGGCACTCTCTGAGGCCTGAAGGGCTTCTCTGCTAAAAGTGCCTCACAACAGTGTTTCA
>NW_022960793.1:0-639 GCF_012274545.1 Fukomys damarensis | reverse complement strand
TGGAAAAACTGGATTTCAACCTGCCAAAGATTAAAACTAGGCCCATATCTTTCACCATGCACTGAACTAAAATCAAAGTGGATCAAACATCTAAATATTAAAACAGAAACACTAAACTTCCTGGAAGATAGTTTATGTAGAACTCTTGAAGACACTGGCATACAAAAAGACTTTATGAACAAAATCTCAGTAGCATGGGAACTAGAACAAAGAATCAACAACTGGGATCTCATCTTATTAAAAAATTTCTGCACTGCAAGAGAAACCACCAGCAGAACCAAGAGACAACCTAGAATGTGGGAAAAAATGTTTACCAGCTGTTCCTCAAAGGACTACTATTTAGAATATATAAAGAACTTTAAAAAATCAGACCCCCAAATACAAAGACCCAATTCAAAAACGGGCATCTGAAATGAACAGAGATTTCTCAGACAAAGAAATAGAAGCAGCAAATAAACATATGAAGTGTGTTCAACAACACTAGTCATTCAAGAGATGCAGATGAAAACAACACTGAGATTCCATCTTACTCCAAAAAGAATGACTGCTATCAAGAAATCAACCAATAACTAATGCTGGCAGGGTTGTGGGGAGAAAGTAACCCTTCTCCATTGTTGGTGGGAGTGCAGACCAGTGCAA
>NW_022960792.1:0-413 GCF_012274545.1 Fukomys damarensis | reverse complement strand
AGGTGTTTCTGTTGTACTATAAAAATAAGTGAGATCAGGTGTAAGTACAAAGCTAAAGCTATTGGTGTTCTGGATGATTTTCCGAGAGATAATAGACATAAAATATGTGTGCACAATTTCATTCTTATGAAGATGAAGTAAGAAAAAAATTGTCCATAATAATTTATAACAAAAAGCAAAATGTACACTTAGTAATAGATGTGAAAAAATGAAAAGAGAGAAGAAGGAAAAAAAGGAAACAGGGAGGCAGAGAGAGTTGCAGAGGGAAGAAGACACTAGCAACAGAGATAAGGGGGAATGGGGGAAAAATGCTGAAATAGCCAATATGAGTGAGTGAGATAAGAAGTACGGAGAGAATCTGCTACATCAGATGGAGTCAGGTTAATTCAGGTATGAATTCGTCTGTTCTGTTT
>NW_022960791.1:0-203 GCF_012274545.1 Fukomys damarensis | reverse complement strand
GTGATGAGTACATTAGTGGTTCTTCCTCTGTACTGGCCATTCTGTTTTTGTTTGTTTAAAATGTCCCCCAAGACAGAATTTAAGATAATTTTAAAATGTCAATATTGCCAAAGATTAAATCAACTAGGAATGATTTTAAGTTAAGAGACTAGGGGTGTGATATCTAAATGAAACAGAAAATTCACTATGAAAAATGTTACTGG
>NW_022960790.1:0-785 GCF_012274545.1 Fukomys damarensis | reverse complement strand
TATGTACAAGGGCAAAAAGGAGGGGATCAATAGATGGGTGCGGGGGGAGAGAGAGGGAAGGGAAAGGGGATGAAAAGAGGAATAAAGACGCATCACGTACACGTACCAACCCCATGCATAGCATGCAAACATCGTGTGCTACATGGCCGGGGATTTAGCTCAGTGGTTCTGCTGCCTGCCTCGAAAGCACAAGGTCCTGAGTTCGATTCCCAGTACCAAAAACCAAAAAAATGATGCGCTACAAACATGTACTAACAAAACAACAAGTGAAGAATGTTGCTACTGTTCGCTAACTATAGCGACACAGGTCTTGAAGTCTCATAAAGGAGGAAGTCATTGCTGCAAGGGTAAGGATAGGAGAGGAAGGGCCGGGAAGTGTTTCTTTGAGAAGATGACTACCACAGACTGGGTGATTCATAAGGTAGAGAAAAGTGCTTCTCACAATTCTGGATGCTGAGAAGTCCAAGATGAAGGCAGAAGTAGGATAGGTATCTGGTGAAAGCTGCTCTCTTCTCTAAGATAGGGCCTTGTTGCTGCACTGTCTGTCCACAAAAACGCTGTGCACTCATGAGGCAGAAGACATGCAAAGGCACAAGTCCTCCCTTCAACCTCAAGCTCTCCCATCAGGGTTCTAAGCACATTTATGAGGGTTCTACCGTCTCCATCATCTCCACTCGATCACCTGTTGAACATGGACAAGGCAGGCAAAAGGTATAAGAGGGCCTCAGGTAAGAAGCGGGAGGCATGTGCAAAAGCAGCATAGCTCATTTACTGAATCGTGAGAG
>NW_022960789.1:0-209 GCF_012274545.1 Fukomys damarensis | reverse complement strand
CCTACAAACAAAAAGCACTAAAGTTGTACTCTCCATAAGACGTGGACTTCACTGGTAAACTCACAGAGTTGCGACACCATTCTCTGTGGAGTACTTCACATTCATGAAACTGACCACATTCGCTTTAAACGGCTGAGCGGCGAGAGAAGCTGTTTCTTGGGGAAAACTGCACTTTAAACCGCTGAAGCCCTCTGCAAAATGCAGTTGTG
>NW_022960788.1:0-216 GCF_012274545.1 Fukomys damarensis | reverse complement strand
CCATTTGACCAACTATTCCCCTGCTGGGTATCTTCCCAAAAGAATACCACAGCAATATATGCATACCTATGTTTGTAGCAGCACAATTTGTAATAGCTAAAACTTGGAAGCAGCCCAATTGCCCATCAACTATAGACTGGATAAAGAAGATGTGGGTTTTTTTTTTATAAAATTGGGTACTACTCAGCCATAAAGAATGAGAAACTAGAGACATTT
>NW_022960787.1:0-285 GCF_012274545.1 Fukomys damarensis | reverse complement strand
CATCCTAGCTTCACAAAAGTCAGTGCCCTCACCTTACCTCTCACGCCCAAATTGTCTGCTGTGAGAATTCCTTCCATGTCATGCTCACCTGTCCTAACCCTAACTCTAACCCCCAACCTGATTCCTAAGTTCCCAGAGGGCAGTCCTCGAAATCCTCCACTGTGGCTAAGCCGAAGATCAAATCTCAAACTGATTCTTACTAGGATACCCGCACCCCAATAGCCAGCTTCAGAAATTCCAAGTCCAATACCCTCTGCAATCCTAATCCTAACCCTAAACCTAAGC
>NW_022960786.1:0-312 GCF_012274545.1 Fukomys damarensis | reverse complement strand
ATAAATGTCCAATAGTACAATTGCTGCATGAAATGATGGTTGATGTTTAGTTTGACAAGAAACCACCAAACCGTTTTTCCATAATGGTGTAACATTTTACGTTTTCTTTTTATATTCATTTTACCTTCCTCAGCCATGTGTGAGTGATCAGATTCTCTACATTCCCTGTGACATTTGCTGTTGTCACTACTTCTTATCTTTACTATTGTGAAGAAAAAGCTTTTCTGAGACAAGTGAAAGGGGAAATGTTTTTTTGGGGGTAGTTGTTTCCTTGCTTTTAAAATTTCAATCCATTTGATTTTAAGACTGAGA
>NW_022960785.1:0-538 GCF_012274545.1 Fukomys damarensis | reverse complement strand
CCTCAAGCCAGAGGCATTGAAAGTGTAGTGGCTGCATCAGTTTTTCATGGTCTTCTGCCTGGTGAGACCCAGGTGTCCATTCTGTGAAGGAACTTCTTCTCGGCTGCGTCCCTGGCATCAGCCCCTCACCCTTCCCTGATAGTGATCAGCATACTGCACCTGATTATCGTACAGAAAAGACAGCATTCCTTTGCAAACAAATGAACACATTTTCAACGTAGTGCTCAACACGAATCGTTCAATTTGTCTGCAGAGATCCATTTTCATCACAATATTTTTATTTACTCCAGGGCCAAAATCACAAGAAATAAAATGGGTTGATTTTTCTATATTATATAACTTTACAGATTGGCACATTCATCATTGATTCCATGCAGGCAAAGGTCTGAAAGACCTTGCGGATGATATTATCTAAACATACTTTGATTCCAATTTTTGTGAAGTGAATCAAATGCAATTTTCCTAACAGATGTCAATATATGTTTCTCATTTTCAAGGACACTCTTAAAATATATGCTGTATTTCACATAATAGAGAA
>NW_022960784.1:0-236 GCF_012274545.1 Fukomys damarensis | reverse complement strand
AGCAGATAACATGGGAGAGGGGTAAATTATCACCTTTAACAAGATTAATTTTTAAATGTTTATATAAATAAGTTTTGCCAAAACTGAACTTCACCCCTGGGATTGAATGTTGGTTTCAATAATGGTTCTTGAAATTTAAAAAAAGAAAAACAAACTTAAAACAACAAAGTGTAACATCTTGCTTCAAAACCAGTGCCTTCAATTTTAAAGTTTTCCTTTATAATTGGAAGGGATAC
>NW_022960783.1:0-1051 GCF_012274545.1 Fukomys damarensis | reverse complement strand
CCTTATACCTGCTGCTAAAACCCTAGTCCCAGCAAGCTCTGTCCCTCACCTGGACCACAGTGACAGCCTCCTAACGGGGCTTCTGGCACCCAGTCCTGCCCCTGCCCTTGTCTAACCTTGACCCTTGTCCTTGCTCCTGCCCTTGTCCATCCATTAGCCAGAGGCATCCTTTCAGAAGCATAGCCACTCATACGCTGTCCTTGAATTTACAATAACCCTACGAGGCTCTGCACGAACCAGCTGCTGCTTGTCCCTCCAAATACATCTTGTGCCATTCTCCGGTCCTGCCCACCACACCTTCACTCACTCACCCACTTGCCTTTTTATTCCCAGGCTCAGTGCTCCCAAAGGCACCTGGACATCACTTTACTTTGAAAGGGATTAACCAGATGAGGAGCAGATTGGAAGATGGAGGCAGTAATTGGGTGCAGACTCCTGGGCCATGACAGGGAATTCTTAGTCTTCTCCCCTCTCTTCTTCTCCTTTGCCTCCTCTTCCTCTTCTCCTTCTCCTCCTTTTTCTTCTTCATACCGAGAACTGAAGATAGGTCTTTTGCACTGAGCTACATTCCCAGCCCCTTTTTTATTTTGAAACTGGGCCTCACTAAGTTCTTGCTAAGTTGCCTTAGTTGAACTTGAACTTGTGCTCCTCCTGTTTCAGCCCCCTAGAGTGCTGGGGTTACAGGAATCCACCACCATGCCAACTTAGCGTTTACTTTTCTAAAATTCTGAAGAGGCCTGAGAGATCTAGACTGTAAAAATACTTACAATATGAGTGGCAAATGAAGGGTTAATCCTCCTATACACAAAAAGCCTCAAGCTGACAAGAAAAACACAATCAATAGAAAAATGGGAAAGGGATTCATTCAATAGGCTTTTCATGGGGAAAGAAATGTAAATAGCCAATACACATGTGGAAAGATTAGCTTCATTAATCATCAGTGAAATGTAAATTGAAGAAATTGAGATACCTTTTAAAAAATCATTGGACAAGCAAAAATTAAAGAGTGGTTGATAAAAAGCTTGAAATCACACAATTTGTACATTGTTGG
>NW_022960782.1:0-282 GCF_012274545.1 Fukomys damarensis | reverse complement strand
AATGCCCAACATAGGAAAGAAATGGAATCCATGAAACAGATTTAAACAGATATCCAGGAGATTGAAAACTCTGCTGAAAGTATACAAAACAGACTAAGTCAATCTGAAGATAGGATATCAGATATAGAAGACAGGATGGTGGTCAATGATCATGAAAAGAGAGATCTCTTAAAAAGAGTAAGGAACCATGAGAAATCAATCCAAAAGCTCCTAATGATGCAAAGAAGAATAATATAAGACTGATAAAAGTCCAGGAGAAAGTACAAATGACATAAAAAAAAA
>NW_022960781.1:0-203 GCF_012274545.1 Fukomys damarensis | reverse complement strand
ACTTTAAAGTGGAAGAAACCTCTGGGGAATGATAATCCAATAATTTATGTGGCTTTTGGGGGGGTATGAAGTATGTTATTGATTGTCACAAACTTTTTTCTTTTTCTTTTTTTTTGGGGGGGTACCAGGGATCAAACTCGGGGTCCTTGTGCTTGTGAAGCAGGTGGCGGAACCACTGAGCTAAATCCCTGGCCCCTGAAGTG
>NW_022960780.1:0-240 GCF_012274545.1 Fukomys damarensis | reverse complement strand
AGACACTGTGCTTTGTCTTGCTTTTTAGCTGGAGCACCTTAAGCAGGGGTGAATAATGGGGTGATGATGAGAGATGTGTCCAGAGCACGAGCTAGGATTCCCTTTCCCAACTGAAGAGAAGAAGGTGAAGATGGGTGAGGATCCGTGAAGGGATGAAGAGAGAAGAAGGGCGAAGAAGAAGCCCAGCCTAGAACTTCAGAACGCCCAGAGAAAATCCTCAGAACACACAGAGGGGACTAG
>NW_022960779.1:0-249 GCF_012274545.1 Fukomys damarensis | reverse complement strand
CTGAAACTTTACTTGGGAGCAGCAGCCCTTTGTTTCGGTTTTATACATACATCCCCAGTGCTGAGTATTCAGCAACCTCGAATTTTCAGAGCTCAATCCAGAAATGGATCCATCCTTTGTCAAGTTTTCTAAAAGATTAAATATTAAAAATGGAGTACACACTTCTATAGGCACACTCAGTTCTTCTTATGAATGTATTTTAAGCAATTAGCAATAATTCTTCCTTTAATTCTATAAATAAATAATTCT
>NW_022960778.1:0-276 GCF_012274545.1 Fukomys damarensis | reverse complement strand
TAAGATATAAGGACTACAGATAAGATAAAGACATTTAGGCAATTCAGATTTCATAAATATATTTCAGAAAGAATGGCAAGCAAAACTAGCAGTATAGACAAATTTATCTCCTATTTGCTATTAAAAAGAAGATAACATATCACTGCAGATGAAAAATACAATATATAAATAATTGATATTCCTGATGAAGAGGCTGTTTTAAATTTTTTTAATTGGTACATTTTATGTATACGGTACAGTTACATTCATTATTGGGATCTTGTACCTTTACATGAC
>NW_022960777.1:0-297 GCF_012274545.1 Fukomys damarensis | reverse complement strand
ATGTTTAGATTCTACCCTCCTTTCCCCTGTCCCCTGGGAGTGGGAAACCATGCTCTTCTGGTGAACGGAGTTTTTGTCTCCAACAGTTCTCAGCTTTTGAGGCCCTTCTTTATTGGACTCTGGACCAGTCTGGAAGGGGCCCCTGGAACAAGCACACTTGTAACAGTTTCTAGCCATAGGAAGAGTTAAGCCTAGTTCAGTTAAGTACTTGTTTTTGTTGTTGTTGTTCTGTTCTTCTTTTTAACATACTGGGGGTTCAACCCAGGGCCTTTACCTGAGCTACATCCCCAGCTGACT
>NW_022960776.1:0-262 GCF_012274545.1 Fukomys damarensis | reverse complement strand
GACATGTCCCACTCCTAACGAACTGCAGGCAGGAGCAACTTGAGGAGCTCCTTGTCATAGTGTCAGACTGCCAGGCACCTGGATTTCGAGCACAGGACAGTTGAGGTACATTTTGCCACTATAAACCCTGCACTCACACGGCTGTCATCCAATGAAACATTCAGTTCCTCTTGGACGCATTGTCAGAAACACCTGGCGACATTCTCCTTGCAGAGCCAAGTTGAGCTGCCGGCGAGCATGATGTGTGGTCACTGTGATGCTA
>NW_022960775.1:0-1382 GCF_012274545.1 Fukomys damarensis | reverse complement strand
GCTAGCCATGAACATAGTGAGGAAGCAGAGGGAACTGGCCACTCCCCCTGACCCCACATTCGTGACACCTTCCCTCCCGGTGGAAACTGTTACTAAAAAGACTCCACTAAGAAATTTGGCTCAGAGGTTGAGCCCCTTCCCTTCGGGAGGTCCTAGTACCTCCTCCGCAACGCCCCAAACCCCGGGAAAGGAAATTGTGGAGTACAGACTGTACACTCCTCAGGAGTTGGCAGATCTGAGACGAGATTATGCCCAGAATGGAGAAAAGGATGCACAATATATAGCAAGACTGTGGGAAAAAGGGGCGGACACAGTCACTTTATTAGAACGAGAAATGAGGAAAATAAAGGGGATCATAGAGAATCCATCTATCTATGATGCATTAGAACATGTCTTAGATGCAGCTAAAGGTGACACCCATTCATTGTTAGATTGGATAACAGCGGCTTGGAGATTAGCCTTCCCGACTTTAGACCTGACTCAGTTTGAGGCTGCAGCCACATGGAACACCTATCAGGACGCAATTAGCATACTGAGGAAATTGGGAATACTTTGGTTTATATACAATCAAGTTCCTACTCCTTTAGCTTCTCCTCTTCAGCCGGAATTCAGGAAGATAATTGTTAAGGGAGCTCCACCTCACCTAAGAATGAGCTTGGTAGGAAGCTTACAGGGCTGTAGAACCATAGATGAAGCCATACAATTTTTCAAAGGCTTTAGAGAGTTAGAACAGGACAGAGTAATTTCTTTCCAAGTTAATACCAGAAACTTTAACAGAAGAGGCCAGAATTTTTATGAACCACGCCAGTTCAGAAACATAACTGCTAGAAATGACAATAGAGGGTCATATCGATCCAATTGGACCCCAAGAAATGCTATAGCACAGGAAGATAGAAATAGAAACAACACACGCTTTAACAGGCCAAGGATACCTTTTTTAGGAAGAAGGGGACCCCGAGTCCCCTACAACAACAGCAACAATGCGATCCGTCGCCAGCCACAGGGACAAGGAGAAAAGAGGTTTTTCACACCAAAGCCAGGTTGGATAAGGAACAGGCAGCAACCTCGCCGCAATTAGGCGACTTGAGACCTTTCGTGAACATACCAATGAAAACAAAACAGGGCTTAGAACCAGTTAAATGGCTTCTAGATACTGGAAGTCAGATTAGTATAATTACCCAACATCCAAATCAAGCGAAAGGGAAAAGAACTATGGTCATTCAAGGGGTCAATAATGTAGATAGAATAGTGCCAATTATAGAAGTAGAATTACAATTATATGATAAGATATGGAAATTAGAGATGGCTAGTTGCTTCGCACTGTAAGACCTAAAGTCTCACTTCCACTCCACGGAGCGTGAACAGCCAAAAAGGCCTCCACA
>NW_022960774.1:0-377 GCF_012274545.1 Fukomys damarensis | reverse complement strand
GCAGTGGGTCATTCCCTTGAGTTTATACAGATGCACTATTAGGTGGTGGTGTTTCAGAAGAGGTTACAGGTCTGTGGCTTGGAAGCTTTCATCTCGCTTCCTGGCTGCTCCCTTCTGTCATCCTAGAAAGCATGACACACAGGAGTGTTCTGTCCAGGCCCCTCTACCATGCTGCTCTGCCTTGGTGCTGGGCCCACTAGGGATATAAACCCCTCTACAAACTAAGCCAAATAAACTTAGCTTGCAGGTGTTGGGTATTGTGTCCTGGAGACAAAGTTAAGAACAATATTGTAAGCACTGAGGAAAATCTTTACAACTGTTTTTGTATTCTATACCTTTTCCAAAGTAGCAGCCTTCCACAACTGGAAAGGAAGAAT
>NW_022960773.1:0-223 GCF_012274545.1 Fukomys damarensis | reverse complement strand
GCAAGAATTGTGATTTTTCATAGCTCAGTCCTATTATGATTTTAATATAGTGTGTTTTTTTTCCTTTTTATTGAGTTTATTGGTGCATTCTACGTAGACAATATAGTTACATTCATTACTGGGATCTAGTACCTTTACAGGACAGGGCTTGTTTCTCAGTTTTTCCCCTTGTCCCTGCCCTCCCTTCACCCCCTCCTCCAATATAGTGTGTGTTGATGTACGT
>NW_022960772.1:0-229 GCF_012274545.1 Fukomys damarensis | reverse complement strand
CTTGTTTCTTCTGGCCAGGTGCTAAACGGCTGATGGTAGTACTACCCACCAAAATGCCACTTAACTAAGTTCATGAGAAAGTTATTTATCTACGTACCTAGAATCCTAGTTCCATCAAAGGAGCATGCAGTAGATGACCTTCAAAGGCCTTACATTTTGCAGTCTATAACTTCAGTGGAGTAACATTAAGTGGTTTATATTTATGGCTGTTTGTCTGCCCCCTTCACAT
>NW_022960771.1:0-565 GCF_012274545.1 Fukomys damarensis | reverse complement strand
AAAAAAAAAAAAAAAAAAAAAAAAAAAAAAAAAAAAAAAAAAAAAAAAAAAAAAAAGAAACAGTTTATGAGCCTAATTGTATAGACTCGTGACACAATTGATTTAACTCCTGTTTCCTCTGACTGTCTAACTTGCAGGAATATAAATCGACACTGAATCCCAATGCTAGGTTATTCCTTGGGACTTTCAGGCACTGGGTGGCAAATGAATTGCATCCAATGCCTGCTATCCTTGTGGTTATAGGTTTGACTTTTCCGCTAGCAAAGCTTCAGCCGGTCCCATTATTTAGAAGTTCATGAACACCTGCTTGACAGATATGGAATTCCCCAAAGTAGTGTATGCAGCCACAATACACACATTACAGACAAGGAATGAGGAGGTTGGGAACACGTAGTCTCGGTATCCATTGGTACTGTACGTCACCACGCAAAGGCAGCAAGGTCTATAGGACAGTAAAAGTAACATATTGAAGATGCAATTGAAGCTCTACAGTGGAACCTAAACTGTAGACAGCCAACTTGCAAGACACTATATACTTAGCACAGCAGACAGCTCTGGGGGGGGG
>NW_022960770.1:0-247 GCF_012274545.1 Fukomys damarensis | reverse complement strand
AAAACTTAGGCCCAGGGCCCACTGCCAGAACGTCTGATTCTGGAGGTCATTGGATAATCTTATTTCTTTAAGCAGCATCTACCAGCTCCATGGTGGGAGGGGCCTGTCGCTCACCGCACAGCCACCTCCCTCCACCCAGAGGAGTGTGTAGCACGTGTCCCTTGTCAGCAAGGCTGGTAGGTGCACGCTGACTAATTTCACCTCCAAGTCCCAAGCCATTCTATGAAGATGAATTGTATAATGAAAA
>NW_022960769.1:0-206 GCF_012274545.1 Fukomys damarensis | reverse complement strand
TGATATCATTTTTAAATGGAAGATAAGCAGTATCTAATTACAGGAGTAAAACATGAATTTGACTATTGCTACTTGGTTGGTCTAAAAATCACATTCATGACTATTTCCATATTTTATTATTTTGTATTTCACTTTCATTTATGTTTTTGCCAGATCATCCTTTTGGAGTCTCCTATATTTTGTTGTTCAATTTAGAAAAGAGGTCT
>NW_022960768.1:0-208 GCF_012274545.1 Fukomys damarensis | reverse complement strand
AAAGCAAGCCTATCTGGAAGCAGAGTATGAACACCACCTAAAACATTGGTGTTTGGGATGTCTCGACTGGTCAGAGAACAGGGGCATCTGAAATCCAGATCACTGTGGTTAGGTCTCCCATAACCCTGAGCTCAAAGCATCCCACCATTTAGGCCCCATTCCTGCCTCTATTTTTCCTTCACTACATGTTAACAGTAATGATTTCTTT
>NW_022960767.1:0-212 GCF_012274545.1 Fukomys damarensis | reverse complement strand
AGGTTCAGTTTGACGTTAGAACACAAACGCACTTTGCAGCTGCTTCTGCGGTTTAAAGTGCAGTATTCCCCGTAAAACAGTTTCTCTCATCACATAGCCATTTAAAGCGAAAGCAGACAGTTTCATGAATGTTAAGTACTCCACAGAGGAAGGTGCTGCAACTCTGTGAGTTTACCAGGGAAGTCAACATCTTATGTGGAGTACAACTGTAT
>NW_022960766.1:0-266 GCF_012274545.1 Fukomys damarensis | reverse complement strand
TGGCACACAATTACTTAATAAATATTAGCCAGGGAGTTAAAAATGGCATTTATTTTACCATAATTAAGAACCTAATAATCTAGAATGTCAGGGACTGTTAAAGACTCTTGCAAAACAAACCTTTTTAAAAGTGCCCATTTATAATAATTAATTACATTTTTTTCAAAAGAAAAATTACTCGGTACCTGATTATTTCATAGAACTTAAGACTTCAGTCAAAGCATGAGTAAGTTGTTGGCTTATGACCAAGTGGAAAAATGCAGAGA
>NW_022960765.1:0-339 GCF_012274545.1 Fukomys damarensis | reverse complement strand
TCTGCCATAAAAAAGGATAAATGGGGACCGAGGATTTAGCTCAGTGGTTTTGTCATCTTCCTCACAAGCACAAGGTCCCAAGTTTGATCCCTGGTACAAAAACAAACAACAATAAATGAGTCATTTATAGGAAAATGGACTCACCTTGAGATGCTAATGCTAAGTGAAGTAAATCAAACATACAAGCTTAACTATTGCATACTTTCTTTTATATGAAAAAAACTATATCAATAAAGTATGAAATGAATGACAGCTAATAGGGAAAAAGAGGGGAAAAAAAAAAAGTCATTGAAATCCAGCATGGACAATGTATCTAAAAGTGTACTTTGACTTAGTACA
>NW_022960764.1:0-229 GCF_012274545.1 Fukomys damarensis | reverse complement strand
CTGGAACTGATTTGTAATGCAGTGCTAGGCTCAAGGGCACTAGGATTAAGGGTGTGAGTGCTGCCCACCCTGAGAAGTCTGAATAAGATAAAAGGGGCAGGGAGACACTTAACACTTGGTTACCTTCACTGCCTTGTGTGTGCCATGTTCTTTCTGCCCTGCCTTGGAGTTGGCTCATTATGGACTGAAACCTCTATGCACAATAAGCCAAATAAACCCCTTCCCCTCT
>NW_022960763.1:0-379 GCF_012274545.1 Fukomys damarensis | reverse complement strand
CAAATAAATAAATAAATAAAACTAAAAAGTTCTGTAGGTGCACGTCAGGGTTGAATGAAGCCAGTACTCTAATGACAATGAAAGCAATAGTCTAGAAGACCTTTTGCATTGTTGTTGCTGTCTTTCTTATTTGAGCCAGGGCTTCGCGATGCAGTTCCAGCTGGCCTTGACCTCACCAGGCTGAGCTGGCCTCCAACTCCTGGCAGTGCTCCTGCGTCAGCCTCTCCAGGCTTGGGAGGAGAGGCCTGAGCATCAAAGCTGCAGCCCACATTGTGTACCAGTGATGCCAGAGATATACCTTGAAGGGGACCCTTGTTTTCTTTTACTTTTGCTCTGTTTTTTCTTTCTTTCCTTCTGTCCTCCTCCTCGTCCTCCTCCT
>NW_022960762.1:0-724 GCF_012274545.1 Fukomys damarensis | reverse complement strand
CCCTATCGAGGAGAGGCTGAGGACAAGGGTGCACTTCGGGGTGATGGAAATCTGTCTAAGTCGGTTGGATGTGCAGCCGTAATGCTTCTGCGTATAAAGTTCACACACTTAAGCACAAACTACTTCAGTGTTTAATATACAGAAGTGTGTGCAATTCTAGCTATCAGACACTTTCAGGACAGGAGAGAGTTGCCCAAGGACAGGGTTGGGGACAGGACACGTGTCATCTCATCCTTAACAGTGTGGTCTCCTCCTCTAGATAGAGCAGTGCAGTGGGCCCCAGGGCTCCCTGACCTTCCATAGCTTTGGGGTAGCACAGCCCCGGGCTTTACCTCCCTGCTGATGGAGCAGCTTTCTGTAGAGTGCGACAGTGCCTTGATTACTTTTCTTGTTGCTGAGACATAATACCCAACACCCAAAATTAAAGGAGGAAAGCTTTTATTTCAGTTCATAGTTTGTGGAGGTTTCAGTGCACAGTTGGCTGGTTCCAAGGTAGGGCAGCATGGAAGAGGGATATGGCAGAGGAGAAATAGTCCATGGCATGGCAAGCAGAAGGCAGCAAGAAGTCAACAGCAAGCCTCTCTTCCAAGCTACCAGCCTTTTGGTTGGTGCCACCTACACCCAGGGTGAGCTTTCCCATTATCCATACTCAGAACTATGCTATCTCTGGCCTGCCTTCCAAGCGCAAGGACCGGAGTTCAATCCCTGGTACCAAAAAAAAAAA
>NW_022960761.1:0-429 GCF_012274545.1 Fukomys damarensis | reverse complement strand
TAGGTTCAGTTTGACGTTAGAACACAAACGCACTTTGCAGATGGCTTCTGAGGTTTAAAGTGCTGTTTTCCCCGGGAAACTGCTTCTCTTGCCGCTTAGCCGTTCAAAGCAAAAGCGGTAAGTTTCATGAATGTGAAGTACTCCACAGAGAAAGGTGCTGCAACTCTGTGAGTTTACCAGTGAAGTGCACTTCTTATGGGGAGTACAACTGTAGTCCCTTTTTTTTGTAGGTCTCAGCCAGGCAGAGATTGAAACACTGTTGTGAGGGAGTTTTAGCAGAGAAGCCCTGTAGGCCTAAGGGAGTGCCTAGCAGCTCTAGGTGCACACAAGCCTCCAGAAATCTGTGTACTTGGGGATAGCTTCAGTTTCACGTTAGAACACAAACGCACTTGGCAGAGGGCTTCTGAGGTTTAAAGTGCAGTTTTCCGG
>NW_022960760.1:0-637 GCF_012274545.1 Fukomys damarensis | reverse complement strand
GCAGGTGGTGGGCGGGGAGGACAGCTGGGAGGGCTGGGCTGGCCTGAATGGAGACGGGGGTCGGAAGGCCCTGGCAACCTGAGGGGGCAGCCTCTCTCCTTTGACCTTGCAGAGTAAGTCCTGCAGGGCAGAGGCTGGGAGTCTCTGCTCGTTGGAAAACTTGGCTCTTTTGAGAGCTTGGATCATCACTCTTCCTGCCCTGAGAGTCTCTTTGGCCTGTCAGGTTTCTTAAAAGCCTGAAAAATCTCCCTGGAATTAACATGAGGAGTCAAGATGTCAGCCTCACTGCTGTGAAAAGTCATTCGTGCAGTGTTTTCTTTTCTTCTGTCATAGGGTTTTAAATTCTCAGAAAGCTTTTCCGGAGGGTTCCTGTCCGAAAAGAGCCTTCCTTCTTGAAGTCTGTAGTGTGTGCTTGCAACCCGTGCACTATTCTCAAAAGTCTACAAGTGTCTTGGCAGAGGTGGTAAAGGCAAATATTTGCAGGGCTGAATGAGGTAGATGATAGAGGAAAAAACTGGCATGGATTGGGAAGGGTGAAGAACTTCACAGCAGAGACATTTCTGAAGTGGACCAGCCAAGGAGAAAGTTGCCAGATTTCTCCATATTTCAAGAGAACCAAAGTGGAGAATTGTTATGT
>NW_022960759.1:0-215 GCF_012274545.1 Fukomys damarensis | reverse complement strand
ATATACACATGTGTGTTTATATGTATATATGAATTTTGTTTATGTGTATAAATCATGAAAACACGCAAAACTCTGCCATGCCTGGCATAGTGATTCCTCTAGGGAAGGGGTAGCAATTGGAAAAAGGAATGAGAGGATTTTTCTGCCATGCCGGCCATGTTCCATTTCTTTAACTGGGTGCGGTTTATAGGTTTATGTTAGTTTTGTGAAAATTT
>NW_022960758.1:0-645 GCF_012274545.1 Fukomys damarensis | reverse complement strand
GAGGGTATGTGGAGGCACTGCTCCCTGGGTCCTTGCTGTTTCTTCACGTCTCTTGGCGAGACTGTGTTTTCTGGGTAATAACTCCCTGCAGCGGAAACAATCTTTGAAGATGGAGGCCGTGTCTGCCCGGGGCCAAGGACAGGCATGTTGAAGGACGTTTGTAAGACTTGTGTTCCTCAGTTCAAGGTTCCTTGTCAGTGAAAGTGTCATGACCCTCTCTTCGCACTGTCCTGTGGGAACTGGAGCTTGAGGATGTTACAGCTGATACTGAGGCTGGAGCTGCTGAGGAATAAACAACGTCGTCTTCAACTCCAAGGTCTTTCTTCCGTCTTCTGCATTCACAAAATCGAGAACGCCCACCTTGGGAACTTGCAGGTGGAAGCTAAGACTGTTCAGAGTTCTTGGCAAGAGCCTTAGACTCCCTGATGGAGGGGGTGGTGAGTACGAGAAACCCAAGAGGACATGAGACATTGCAAGAGGTGATTCCTGGTGACCCACAGAGGCCTGAGACACGGGCCTATTGTAAGCCAAGGTGATTCATGTAGAGAGAGTTGTCCACAAGCAGGAAACGTCAGATCTTCTTCCCAGGTAATGGACAGAACTTTTTTTTTCATTTTATTGAGTTTATTGGTATATTCTAGGTAT
>NW_022960757.1:0-280 GCF_012274545.1 Fukomys damarensis | reverse complement strand
AATATTAGCAAGTCAGAAACAATTATGTTTGAGGGTCAAAAGAAAGTCATTGGTTATTTATGAGTAATGCTTTGCTTTTGAGGGTACAAAGCCATAAACATCAAGCATTTGTTATATCAGCTGGCTTTGGCAAAGACACATGTGTGTGGTTGTTGTTTCTATTCATTCCAAACCTGATCATTTTCGTCTCTCCTTGCCTGAGACTCTGATTTTTCAGATATCCAGTACCAGAGAAAAAGTTCTGAGGAATACACTCACAGCAAGATATCAGGGGATTGGT
>NW_022960756.1:0-325 GCF_012274545.1 Fukomys damarensis | reverse complement strand
GACCATTAACATTGATGGTTATAACTGATATGTATTGACTTATCTTTGTCATGACTTTTTCTTATTGGATTCTCCCACTTCACGTTTAATTTCTTGTCATGCCTGATGGATTTATTCTGCAGGGTTTTGTTGGGTTGTCTTTTCCTAGGATACTGTTTAAAATTTTTTGGAGTGCTGGTTTGTTATTCATGAAGTTCCCAAGGTGCTCCTTGTCATGAAAATATCTTATTTGTCCATCAATATTGAAAGATAGTTTGCAGGATACATCAATCTGGGTTGGAGGCTGTTTTCCTTTAGGGCTTGAAATATATCACTCCAAGCTCTT
>NW_022960755.1:0-218 GCF_012274545.1 Fukomys damarensis | reverse complement strand
TCTCTCACTCTGATCCTACTCTGAGACAAAAATCCTTAGTGTCCTCAGAGCATCCTCTCGCTCGTATCTTTGAACAGGTGCTTGGAGACCAGCATAAATGGATAGGCATGAGAATCAGGCTCTATCCTGTGTTCAAGTGTCTTCTAATTTCCCAGAAGAAACCCCTCCCTGACAACCATGAGCACAGTTCCATCTGGATGCACAGTGGCATTATGAAA
>NW_022960754.1:0-286 GCF_012274545.1 Fukomys damarensis | reverse complement strand
AGTTGCAGCACCTTTCTCTTTGGAGTACTTCACATTCATGAAACGGACCGCTTTCGCTTTAAACGGCTAAGTTGCAAGAGAAGCTGTTTCCCGGGGAAATCAGCACTTTAAACGGCAGAAGTCTTCGGCAAAGTGCGTTTGCGTTCTAACTTCAAACTGAAGCTATCCCCAAGTATTCAGAGTTCTGGAGGCTTGTGTGCACTCAGAGCTGCAAGACACTCCATTAGGCCTGAAGGGCCTCTCTGCTAAAAGGGCCTCACAACAGTGTTTCAATCTCTACCAGGCA
>NW_022960753.1:0-452 GCF_012274545.1 Fukomys damarensis | reverse complement strand
ATTTTCCCTATAACTGCAATTATTTATTTTTAAACAAATTCCAGGATGGGTTCTTTTGTTGACATGACTGATCAGATTAGGTTTCTTTGGGTAAAGTTTGTTGTCAATCATTGTTTTTAAATCTTGAATTTTATTGCTTTTCACCATCTGATCTCAGTATTTTTGGAGCTTACATGTCTGTATTTTAATGCATTTAAACTCCGTCATTGTCCAACATTATACTGGCCACCTGATTCTTATTTTATTTTGGTACAGCTGACCACTTTCCTACAAACACTTCTTCCCCTGGTATCTTTAATAGCATCATTTTCTTCTGGTTCTTTCTCATACTGTTCATTTGAAAGAGTACCTCACATATGGTTACATGCTGATTCAGGGAATCATTTTATCCCTTTTCTACCAACCCTTTACAGTCTTCTTTAAATGTGTTCATTTTTCTAAATTTTTTTTTT
>NW_022960752.1:0-202 GCF_012274545.1 Fukomys damarensis | reverse complement strand
TTCAGCTTCTGCTTTGCCTGTTATATCTTTATGCCCATTCCGTTGGGATTTTCCACCCCCTGGGCGCAGTATCGCGTCCGAGGACTATGGAACCCTGAGGACATTCCACCCCCTGGGCGCACTATCGCCTCCGAGGACTATGGAGTTATCCTCTATTAGGCAATAAATTTTTCTCTATTTGTCCGATGATTTGTCAACCGTG
>NW_022960751.1:0-238 GCF_012274545.1 Fukomys damarensis | reverse complement strand
GGTTGATTCTACCACTTTCTGTTATGTTCCACATCTTAATGCTTTTTTTGTCAAAGAATAAAAATAATGAATTTATTTGAATCCTCTGAAGGAGTTTTGTACTTACTATATAATACACAAGAAACTTCTGCTGAGACAACTATGGTGAAATAGGCCGTAACTAACTTGAATGTCTGGTCTCCTGTCCTCACCTCTAATTTTTTTGAGAAATTACTTGCACAAATTTATCAAACGATGC
>NW_022960750.1:0-311 GCF_012274545.1 Fukomys damarensis | reverse complement strand
CACCCGCTTTACCTCCAGCTGTTAGCATCCACCGGGGGCTGTGCCTTCCCCCAGTCAGCACAGGACAGGCGCTGATGCCCTCAGTTCAATCAGGATGGATCTGAGTTGGTGCCCACCTCGCAGTTCCACCGAGGTCCAGGCACTGAGCTGGTGCCTTGAGGCTCTTGCTGCTTTCATCTTCCCAGACGGTACTCCCGGAGACAGGTGGCTCAGAGAGGCAACTGCTCAGGGGCTGAGGTACTTTTTGTAAGGTTTTTCTAAACAGAGTCAGGGAATTCACAGAACAGACTGCAAACACATTGCTTATCTTA
>NW_022960749.1:0-966 GCF_012274545.1 Fukomys damarensis | reverse complement strand
TGTGTGCATGAAGTTAAGTTGTTTTATCCTTGTGGATTACTGTGTATTTAGTGTTGCATCCAGCCCCTCGGACTCCTCAGGTACGCTTGCACGGCAGAGACCAAAGGAGATTCAGAAAGGACTTGGCTGGTTGGGAGCCAGGAAGGAGCACATTTCAAACTCAGCAGGGAACGAAGGCGGGCCAGGCCGTTGCCGGCCCTTTCCAGGGAGGACAAATGCCAGATTGCAGAAGAAAGAGCAAAGGTTGGGGCAGCGTGGGTCACTGTCCCTAGGAAGGGAGGGAGTTTGGCGGTGGTGGCCGCTCTGGAGGGAGGGCGTGTGAGGACGGTGGGGGTGAGGGGAAGAAGCCAGTGGCAGAGAACTGCTCGGGGTGTGCGGACGGGGCACAGGGACGTGCGGCAGGAAGTCTGCTTTGTTTGCTTAGTCGGTTTTCTCCTGAAGGATACATCTGTCTGCTACACGACAAATGTGTGCCTCACGCGCCCTTGGTTTGTAGAGACTCATTTAGAGAGTCTGTTCTTGTGTCGTTTTGATCTAATTAAGGAAGACGCACAGATCTCGACTCGGGGCCTGCCGGGGAGGAAGTGTTCTTGGTCGTGAGCAAGCCCAGGAAATGTGTCTTGTTTTCCCATCTGGGGGCTGTGGTGAGGGCTAGAAGCCTGAGGCGGGAGCCAGGGCTGGGCGTGAGACAGAAACTTTTTCTCTGCGTTCAATGTTGGGTGTTGATGGTTTTCCCAGTCGGGTTGGTTTGGTTTGGAAAATACTGTTTATGATCCCCACAGATGATGCATTACTTTGGCAGAGTTTCTCTTCCTCTCCCGGCCCTTCCCCTGAGCAGGTGCAGCGGGATGGGTTTTCTCGTTCTCTGAAGGAAGAGGGCATGGACCCAGGGGTCCTAGGGGAACCTCCCTTTGGGCTCAGCTGCTCCTTTGAGACAGCGCGAGCCTTGGAGGCAGCTGGAGGATG
>NW_022960748.1:0-2994 GCF_012274545.1 Fukomys damarensis | reverse complement strand
ACATGCAATCAAATTTTTAATAATTGCACACATAAAGTACACTTATAACAGTAAGAAGTATGACTAATGTAATGTTCTCAAGTTTTTATTTCATTTCATGATGAAAAGATGCACTTAGTTCCCAAAGAAAATCATTTCTAACTTATAATCAGCATTTTCATGGACCAAAGTATGTAGTATAAGCAGAATTCGGCATAATCGCTTTTTACCTTCTGTTTTACTTATGATTAGGTTTGGCTATGGATCACACAAATATGTTTGTACAAAGGTACGCACATATGGACACCACACACACACACACACACACACACGCACACACACCATGTCTCCTTAAACCAAAAGATCCATAACAGATCTCAAAGAATGCTTCCAGATTTATCCCTCATCTCCTCTTTGCCATCATCCAGAAATATATGGAAAAAGAGGGATTACTCTTAGCTCGAAAAACACTACCTGGTGCTAGGTAGTAGGTGGCACTTCCACCTTTATCCCTTTAAGAAGGACCTGGTCATATAGATAAACCCACACGCGTGAGGGGTTGGGTACTACTGTGGTGACAGAGTGCCGTGTATCAAACAAAGACACAGGATATTTTTTTTTAGGAAGAAAGTGAAAATGGATATCGGTAACGACAGTTTCATTTGCATTTTGCAATTTTTAGGTCTTGAAAAATTTCCACTTTAAATTTCAAATGTAAATATTTTCTGATATATAAACAGATGATTGTAGTGTTTCCAGAGCTTACCCTTTGAACTCTGGACCTTGCACTTGGGAGGCAGGTGGTGGAACCACTGAGCTAAATCCCTGGCCTTGCCGTCATTGTTAATGCTCCCCATCCTGAAATTGTTTCTTCATCCATTCCTGTTTTTTGAATTTTACACACCTGTCAATGACAACACAGGTGTTCATTCTCATGTATTTTTCACCTCTCCAGGTTGTGACCAGGCACAACCTCTTGTTCATCACTGGTACTATTGTTACTGATGTAACGTGTTCCCCAAGGGCTTATATGGTCTGAGGTAGGACTTTTGAATGGAGACTAAATCATGGTGGCACTGAATTTACCAACGGATAGACCATCCTTTCAGGATGTGCTACTGGGAAGGAGGTGGGGCCTGCTTGGAGGAGATGGGCCAGTGGAAGTGTTATGTGGAGGTGGTATCTATGCCCTCAGCCACTTCCTCTCTCTTTCTCTGGCTTTCTGGTTCCATCCCTCTCTCTCTCCTTCCTGCTTACAATAGGTTTACCAGCTTTCATCTATCAATCCCTTCTGTTGGGTTGTTTCTTCTTTGGATTTAGCCAATCACAGACTGATTTGAGCTCTAAAACCATAAAACAAAACAAATCCTCTCTTTTAAGGGCAAGTGTCAGATATTTTGTCGCATCAATTGAAAACTGACTAAAATACTGTAATATGGATGTCTCTTCTGACATTATTTACTATTAATAAACACTTGTGGGTAGTACACCTTCAAAAATTGTTAATTTTTAATAATTAAATGTTAATTATTAAATTTAACATTTAATGTTAAATATTAAATGTTAACATTTAATATTTAAATGTTAAAATTTTAATAATTGTCAAATTATTAAAAACAAAAGAAAATGTGCCTAAGGCTAGATCATTGTTAATAAGCAATACTTTTCATGGGGCTTGTGAATTACTCTAAGTTTTTATCCATTAAAGCTTGAAGGACAGTCCTTAGCAATTTACAAAATACACCTTTAAGACATATGATAAAATTCCACATTAAAATCCTCTTAAAGTATTTAAAAATAAACCAAATGAAAAAGATTTATTGTAATTATTGTTTCAAAATTATACACTATTTAATGAGCACTAAGTGAAATTATTAAATATAATATTACTATCAAATAGTTTAATACAAAAATATTTCCTCTAATACATTTGTTTCCATTGTTCTTCAATTTGTCATTTATGATTAGAAGGAAAACGCTTCTCATCTCTCCTCCTTCGTCCTGCTAGTCTCTTGTCACACATCTGTGGCAGTACCTATAATATTTAAACTTGGGAGGTGAAGGAAAGCTGCTTTTTCAAAAGGCAGACTAAAAAATTCCAAAATATGGTGTTTTATGAACATGCCACATTAAATGAATAGAGTTGTGAGGGGAAATGAAAATAAAATGTTCAAGTCACACAGATACTGATTTTTTACTGATTTCTATTTTTGCTCTTGCGAGGAGGCACTTTGTATAATTCCTTTAGTGCCTATGCTAGAAATTTCCCCAAAGTTTGAATTTTAAATGTCACAGCACGGCACTTATTACAGATGAAGGAATACCTCTCACATTCTTCCTTTTAATCTATGATCTAACAAGAGGCGAGGAACCAAAAGGAGGCCAAAGTCCCTCCGTTTTAGCTAAGCCAGATTAGACGCTCCATTATTCGGGCTGACCTTTAAACTCTGCAAATAGCCTTCCATTGCCAAAAAATAGATTAACCAAACACCAGGTTTTTCGGGAATTGCAACTGAGCAGTTTCCAGGAATAGCAACTGTGCGGTTTATTCCAGAAACTGCAGACAGGTCAAAGTATGGCGAAACCGGCTGTTGCAATTAGATGACTAAGATAAATCTCCCCCGCAAACCCCTGCCCACAAGCTTGCAATAAACTCCTCATGTATTTACATCAGAAGAGTTTCCTGGTGGTCTTCTTGGGGATTTCTCCACTTGGGCACAACAGAGGAATGGATTTCCCTACTTGAAAGCAATAAATACTTCAGAAACCAGTGGGGAAAAGGAAAAATTCTAATGGATTCTTCTCCCTAGAGTAGATTTTTTATGAAATGAAAGTCTAGTGGGATGTCATTATCATTTTTGTTCCTAATCAGACTCTTATTCTCCATGTGCAGTCCATAAAGTCCACATTGTCAATCACCTCTGCACAGACGTAGATGGTTTTGAACATCACTTTCATCAGAGAATGGGATTACTGAGTCAAAGGATATTTTGGGGCAATGTGCAACACTGAACT
>NW_022960747.1:0-253 GCF_012274545.1 Fukomys damarensis | reverse complement strand
CGGGGCAAGGACAGCCCTCTCTAGAAGTTGCTGGTGAGAGAAGCCACCTCCTGGCCAAGGCACGATAATGTCCCTGTGGCCCATGGCCCTGCAGCCTCTCTTTCCTCAACCTCCCCCAAGCAGCCTCAGCCTTCCCTGTGGATTACAGTCCTCCCCCCTGCTGGGAGTAAATCCTGGCTGTTTTACTTGTCCTTGGCCTTCTGCTCCCCAGTTGCTTCCTCCTCTGTAGCCACCGCTCTTCCCCACTCTCAGA
>NW_022960746.1:0-204 GCF_012274545.1 Fukomys damarensis | reverse complement strand
CACTCATGGGAGAACTTGATCAAAGCCTGTATTTTTTGAAGTCAACGGGAAGAGGCTGAAGCTGTGCTGATGGAGGGAATTCAGTAGAAGTATGAGTTTGCAAACTGGTAAGCTTGTTTTTTTCAAATTAAACCAGGATATTAGAACAGACTTCATTCAGGTATAAAGGCATGTTATTACAGTCGGGTCTCACTGGTGTAGCTC
>NW_022960745.1:0-281 GCF_012274545.1 Fukomys damarensis | reverse complement strand
CATCCCTGCAGCTCTACTTCAGAGTGACCCTTGTTAAGTTTGGCATATCTGTCCTTCCATATGCTTTCTGTGTGTATATTTATGCACAGAGTGAGTTTTCCTATTTAGTTGTAATATGCATTATGTATATATTTATTTTGCTTGTAGATTATGTGTACCTTTTTTCATCAGTGCATTATTTCTCTTAAATGCTACAGAGCAGCCTCCTGTACAGAGATACTGTGCTCTATTTAAGGATGTCATTTTCATGAGTTTAGTGTTTTCAGTTTGTTTTTTTTTTT
>NW_022960744.1:0-342 GCF_012274545.1 Fukomys damarensis | reverse complement strand
TGAGCGTGATCTGGAAGGAAGTCGCCTACCGGGTAGTTTGCCTGTGCGAGGGAAGGTGAGGGGTGCGCCTTTCATGAAGGTGGGATGCATTGGGTATTTCCAAGGACCCGCGCCTCGCACCGCAGTGCCAATGTGTAGTGCCGGGCCAGCGAGTAGGGTGGGAGCTCGATGATGGGGACGGGACAGGCTCCCCATTCCACTCCCCGCGTTGCGTCGTCTACATTTCAGGGGCGGGGGGCCCCTGTTCATGTGACCTTCAGTTTTCGGAATGACGTAGGCAGGTATGTCCCTCCCCCGGGGTCAGGCTGAGGGTGAGGGTTAGGATGAGGATTCCGGTGAGTG
>NW_022960743.1:0-245 GCF_012274545.1 Fukomys damarensis | reverse complement strand
CAGGGACATTTGGCAGGGCAAGCCAGGCAGTCTATGCTACTTCTGTTTATTCCACCCATTGAAGCAAGGCCATTGTTCTGTTCAATGTGTCGTCTTCCCTCAATGCCCACATGAGATGGGCAGGTCAGGAATTTTGAGTGAGGAATTAGATATTGAGGATATACATTGGGAGAAGTATTATTAGAGTCAGTGAGGCAAAGTTGGAAGGCCCAGATATCAACTCAGTGTCCACAGAGGCTGGCAGA
>NW_022960742.1:3131-8905 GCF_012274545.1 Fukomys damarensis | reverse complement strand
GAAGCTGTTTCCTGGGAAAAACTGCAGTTTATACCACAGAAGCACTCTGTGGAGTGCGTTTGTTTTCCTACCTCTACTTGAAGCAATCTCCCATATACAGATTTTTTAAGGCTTCTGTGCATTCAGACCAGTTAGGCAATCTCTTAGGCCTTAAGAGCTTTTCTGGTACAAGTGCCTCACAACAGTGTTTCATTCTCTGCCAGGCAGAGACCTACAAAAAAATAAGAAACACAGTTGTACTGCATATAAGATCTGGAGTTTTACCACCTTTCTATGCCGAGTACTTCCCATTCAGGAAACTATCCGCTTTGGTTTCAAAGGGCTAAGCACCGAAACAAGATGTTTCACTGGGAAAACTGCAGTATAAACTGCAGAAGCACTGTGCAGAGTGCATTTGTGTTCTAACCTCAAACTGAATCTATCTCCAAGTAAACATAGTTCTGGAGGCTTGTGTGCACTCAGAGCTGGTAGGCACTCTCTTGGCCTTAAGGGCTTTTCTCGTAGAAGGGCCTCTCAACAGTGTTTCAATCTCTACAAGGCCGAG
The DNA here is from genome assembly GCF_012274545.1 of Fukomys damarensis. Taxonomy (NCBI): domain Eukaryota; kingdom Metazoa; phylum Chordata; class Mammalia; order Rodentia; family Bathyergidae; genus Fukomys; species Fukomys damarensis. The sequence goes on along the minus strand of NW_022960742.1, from coordinate 8,361 downwards.
ACCTAAAAACAAAAAAGCAATAAGATTTATTCATTATAAAATATGGACTTCACTGGTAAACTCACAGAGTTGCAGGACTTTTCTCTTTGGAGTACTTCACATTCAGGAAACTCACAGCTTTTGTTTCAAAGTGCTAAGAAGTGAGAGAAGCTTTTTCCAGGGGAAATCTGCACTTTAACTTGCAGAAGCATCTGCAGAGTGCATTAGTATACTAACCTAAAATTGAACCTATCTCAAAGTTTACAGAGTTCTGGAGATTTCTGTGCACTCAGCCCAGCTAGGCACTCTCTTAGGCCGTTAGGGCTCTTCTGGTACAAGCGTCTCACAACACTGTTTCAATCTCTGCCAGGCAGAGACCTACAAACAAAAAGAAATACAGTTATACTCCATTTAAGATGTGGACTTAACTGGTAACCTCACAGAGTTTCTGCACCTTTCTCTGTGGAATACTTCATATTCAGGAAACACACTTCTTTGGTTTCATTGGGCTAAGCTGCGAAAGAAGCTGTTTCCTGGGAAAAACTGCAGTTTATACCACAGAAGCACTCTGTAGAGTGCGTCTGTGTTCCTACCTCTGCTTGAAACAATCTCGCATATACAGATTTCTGAAGGCTTGTGTGCACGCAGAGCTGCTAGGCACCCTCTTATGACTTAAGGTCATTTCTGGTGGAAGCCCCTCACAACAGTGTTTCAACCTCTGCCAGGGAGAGACCTACAAAGAAAAAGGAATACAGTTGTACTTCATATAAGATGTGGACTTCACTAGTAGAGTCACAGAGTTGCAGCACGTTTCTCTGTGGAGTACTTCACATTAAGAAAACCACCAGTTTTGGTTTCCAAGGGCTAAGTGGCGAAAGAAGCAGTTTCCTGGGGAAAAGTGCAGTTTAAACTGCAGAAAAACTCTACAGAGTGCATTTCTGCTCTAACCTCACACTGAACCTATCACCAATATACAGAGTTCTGCAGGCTTGTGTTCACTCAGAGCTGCTAGGCACCCTCTTATGACTTAAGGTCATTTCTGGTGGAAGCCCCTCACAACAGTGTTTCAATCTCTGCTAGGGAGAGACCTACAAACAAAAAGGAATATAATTGTACTTCGTATAAGATGTGGACTTCACTGGTAAAGTCACAGAGTTGCAGCAGCTTTCTCTGTGGAGTACTTCAAATTCAGGAAACTAACTGCTTTAGTTTCAAAGGGCTAAGCAGTGAAAGAAGCTGTTTCCCAGGGGTCTGTTTCCCAGGGAAAACTGCAGTTTAAACTACAGAAGCACTCTCCAGAGTGTGTTGTGTTCTAACCTCAAACAGTACCTATCTCCAACTATACAGAGTTCTGGAGGCTTGGGCGCAATCAGACCTTCCTCACACTCTCTTAGGCCATAAGACCTTTTCTTGTAGAAGCCCCACACAGCAGGGTTTCAAGCTCTGCCAGGCAGAGACAAAGGGAAAACTGCAGTTTAAACTACAGAAGCACTCTCCAGAGTGTGTTGTGTTCTAACCTCAAACAGTACCTATCTCCAACTATACAGAGTTCTGGAGGCTTGGGCGCAATCAGACCTTCCTCACACTCTCTTAGGCCATAAGACCTTTTCTTGTAGAAGCCCCACACAGCAGGGTTTCAAGCTCTGCCAGGCAGAGACAAACAAAGGAAAAGGAATACACTTGTACTCCAAATAAGATGTGGACTTCACTGGTAAAGTCACAGATTTGCAGCACCTTTCTGTGTGGAGTACTTCACCTTCGGAAAACTAACCGCTTTGTTGTAAAAGGTCTAAGTGGAAAGAGAAGCTGTTTCCCAGTGAAAAATGCAGTTTAAACTGCAGAACACTCTGCAGCGGGCTTCTGCGGTTTAATGCAGTTTTTTAGTTTTCCCTGGGAAGCAGGTTCTCTCGCCGCTTAGCCATTCAAAGCGAAAGGGGTAAGTTTCATGAATGTGAAGTACTCCACAGAGAAAGGTGCTGCAACTCTGTGAGATTCACAGTGAAGTCCACATGTTATGTGGAGTACAACTGTATTCCTTTTTGTTTGTAAGTCTCTGCATGGCAGAGATTGCAACACTTTTGTGAGGCACTTTTAGCAGAGAAGCCCTTCAGTCCTAAGAGAGTGCCTAGCAGCTCGGAGTGCACACAAGCCTCCAGAAAACTGTATACTTGGATATAATTTCAGCTTGACGTTAGAACACAAACGCACATTGCAGAGGGCTTCTGCAGTTTAAAGTGCAGTTTTCCCCGGGAAACAGCTTCTCTCACCGCTTAGCAGTTTAAAGCGAAAAGCGATCAGTTTCATGAATGTGAAGTACTCCACAGAGAAAGGTGCTGCAACTCTGTGAGTTTACCAGTGAAGTCAACCTCTTACGTGGAGCACAACTGTATTCCTTTTTGTTTGTACATCTCTGCCTGACAGAGATTGAAACACTGTTGTGGAGCAATTTTAGCAGAGAAGCCCTTCAGTCCTAAGAGACTGCCTAGCAGCTCTGAGTGCACACAAGCCTCAAGAACTCTGTATACTTGGGGATAGTTTAAGTTTGACGTTTGAACACAAAGGCACTTTTCAGAAGGATTCTGCAGTTTCAAGTGCAGTTTTCCCCGGGAAACAGTTTCTCTTGCCGCTTAGCCATTTAAATCGAAAACGGTCAATTAGATGAATGTGAAGTACTCCACAGAGAAAGGTGCTGCAACTCTGTGAGTTTCCAAGTGAAGTCCACCTCTTATGTGCAGCACAACTGTGTTCCTTTTTGTTTGTAGGTCTCTGCCTGGCAGGCATTGAGACACTGTTGTGAGGCACTTTTAGCAGAGAAGCCCTTCAGGCCTAAGAGAGTGCCTAGCCGCTCTGAGTGCACACAAGCCTCCAGAACTCTGTATACTTGTGGAAAGGTTCAGTTTGACGTTTGAGCACAAACGCAATTTGCAGAGGGCTTCTGCGGTTTAAAGGGCAGTTTTCCCTGGGAAACAGCTTCTCTCGCAGCTTATCCACTTAAAGCGAAAGCGGTCAGTTTCATGAATGTGAAGTACTCCACAGAGAAAGGTGCTGCAATTCTGTGAGATTCCCAGTGCAATCCACCTCTTATGTGGAGTACAACTGTATTCTTTTTTTTTTGTAGGTCTCTGCCTGGCAGAGATTGAAACAATGCTGTGAGGCACTTTTAGCAGAGACGCCCTTCTTGACTAAGAGATTGCCTAGCAGCTCTCAGTGCACACAAGGCTCAAGAACTCTGTATACCGGGGATAGGCTCACTTTGACTTTAGAACAGAAGCGAACTTTGCAAAGGGCTTCTGCGGTTTAAAGTACAGTTTTCCCGGGGAAACAGCTTCTCTCGCCGCTTAGCCGTTTAAAGCGAAAGCGGTCAGTTACATGAATGTGAAGTGCTCCACAGAGAAACGTGCTGCAACTCTGTGAGTTTACCATTGAAATCCACCTCTTATGTGGAGCACAACTGCATTCCTTTTTGTTTGTAGGTCTCTGCCTGGAAGCGATTGAAACACTGTTGTGAGGCACTTTTAGCAGAGAAGCCCTTCAGGACTAAGAGAGTGTATAGCATCTCTGAGTGCACACCAGCCTCCAGAACTCTGTATACTTGGGGATCGGTTCAGTTTGACGTTAGAAGACAAACGCACTTTGCAGAGGGCTTTTGCGGTTTATAGTGCCATTTTCCCCGCGAAACAGCTTCTCTTGCCTCTTAGCCATTTAAAGTGAAATTGGTCAGTTTCATGAATGTGAAGTGCTCCACAGAGAAAGGTGCTGCAACTCTGTGAGTTTCCCACTGAAGTCCACCTCTTATGTGCAGCACAGCTGTGTTCCTTTTCGTTTGTAGGTCTCTGCCTGGCAGGCATTGAGACACTGTTGTGAGGCACTTTTAGCAGAGAAGCCCTTCAGGCCTAAGAGAGTGCCTAGCAGCTCTGAGTGCACCCAAGCCTCCAGAACTCTGTATACTTGGGGATAGGTTCAGTTTGACGTTAGAAGACAAACGCACTTTGCTGAGGGCTTTTGCGGTTTAAAGTGCAGTTTTCCTCGGGAAACAGCTTCTCTCGCCTCTTAGCAGGTTAAAGTGAAAGCTGTCAGTTTCATGAATGTGAAGTACTCCACAGAGAAAGGTGCTGCAACACTGTGAGTTTACCAGTGATGTCCACCTCTTATGGGGAGGACAACTGTATTCCTTTTTGTTTGTAGGTCTCTGCCTGGCAGAGATTAAAACACTGTTGTGAGGCACTATTAGCACAGAAGCTCTTCAGGCCTTACATTCTGCCTAGCAGCTCTTAGTGCACACAAGCCTCCAGAACTCTGTATACTTGGGGATAGGTTCAGTTTGACGTTAGAACACAAACTCACTTTGCAGAGGGCTTCTGCCATTTAAAGTGCAGTTTTCCACGGGAAACAGCTTGTTTTGCCGCTTAGCCCTTTAAAGCGAAAGCCGTCAGTTTCATGAATGTGAAGTACTCCACAGAGAGAGGTGCTGCAACTCTGTGAGTTTCCCACTGAAGTCCACCTCTTATGTGGAACACAACTGTATTCCTTTTTGTTTGTAGGTCTCTGCCTGGAAGAGATTGAAACACTGTTGTGAGGCACTTTTAGCAGAGAAGCCCTTCAGGCCTAAGAGAGTGCCTAGCAGCTCTGAGTGCACAAACGCCTCCAGAACACTGTAATCTCGGATATAGGTTCAGTTTGACCTTAGAACAGAAACGCACTTTGCAGAGGGATTCTGCGGTTTCAAGTGCAGTTTTCCCCGGGAAACAGCTTCTCTCGCCGCTTAGCCGTTTAAATCGAAAGCGGTCAATTACATGAATGTGAAGTACTCCACAGAGAAATGTGGTTCAACCCTGTGAGTTTACCAGTGAAGTCCACCTCTTATGTGGACCACAACTGTATTCCTTTTTTTTGTTGCTCTCTGTCTGGCAGAGATTGAAACACAGTTTTGTGGCACTTTTAGCAGAGAAGCCCTTCAGTCCTAAGAGCGTGCCTAGCATCTCTGAGTGCACACAAGCCTGCAGAACTCAAAATATTTGGGAATAGCTTCAGTTTGACGTTAGAACACAAACGCGCTTTGCAGAGGGCTTCTGCGGTTTAAAGTGCAGTATTCCCCGGGAAAGAGCTTCTCTCGTCACTTAGCCATTTAAAGTGAAAGCAGTCAGTTTCATGAATGTGAAGTACTCCACAGAGGAAGGTGCCGCAACTCTGTGAGTTTACCAGTGAAGTCAACATCTTATGTGGAGTACAACTGTATTCCTTTTTGTTTGTA
>NW_022960742.1:0-3101 GCF_012274545.1 Fukomys damarensis | reverse complement strand
CTTTTAGCAGAGAAGCCCTTCAGGCCTAAGAGAGTGCCTAGCAGCTCTGAGCGCACCCAAGCCTGCAGACCTCTTTATACTAGGGGATAGGTTCAGTTTGACGTTAGAACACAAACGCACTTTGCTGAGGGCTTCTGTGGTTTAAAGTGCAGTTTTCCATGGGAAACAGCTTCTCTCACCGCTTAGCCGTTTAAAGCGAAAGCGTTCAGTTTCATGAATGTGAAGTGCTCCACAGAGAAAGGTGCTGCAACTCTGTGAGTTTACCAGTGAAGTCCACCTCTTATGTGGAGCACAACTGTATTCCTTTTTGTTTGTAGCTCTCTGCCTGGCAGATATTGAGACACTGTTGTGAGGCACTTTTAGCAGAGAAGCCCTTCAGGCCTAAGAGAGTGCCTAGCAGCTCTGAGTGCACAAAAGCCTCCAGAACACTGTATACTCGGGGATAGGTTCAGTTTGACCTTTGAACAGAAACGCACTTTGCAGAGGGATTCTGCGGTTTAAAGTGCAGTTTTCCCCGGGAAACAGCTTCTCTTGGCGCTTAGCCATTTAAAGCCAAAACGGTCAGTTTCATGATTGTGAAGCACTCCACAGAGAAAGGTGCTGCAACTCTGTGAGTTTACCAGTGAAGTGCACCTCTTATGTGGAGTACAACTGTATTCCTTTTTGGTTGTAGGTCTCTGCCTGGCAGAGATTGAAACACTGTTGTGAGGCACTTTCAGCAGAGAAGCCCTTCAGGCCTAAGAGAGTCCCTAGCAGCTCTGAGTGCACACAATGCTCCACAACTCCGTATACTCAGGGATAGGTTCACTTTGACTTTAGAACAGAAACGAACTTTGCAGAGGACTTCTGCAGTTTAAAGTGCAGTTTTCCTGGGGAAACCTCTGCTCTCGCCACTTAGCCGTTTAAAGAGAAAGCGCTCAGTTTCATGAAGGTGAGGTACTCCACAGAGAAACGTGCTGCAACTCTGTGAGTTTACCAGTGAAGTCCACCTCTTATGTGGAGCACAACTGCATTCCTTTTTGTTTGTAGGTCTCTGCCTGGCAGCGATTGAAACACTGTTGTGAGGCACTTTTAGCAGAGAAGCCCTTCAGGACTAAGAGTGTGTATAGCATCTCTGAGTGCACACCAGCCTCCAGAATTCTGTATACTTGGGGATAGGTTCAGTTTGACTTTAGAAGACAAACGCACTTTGCAGAGGGCTTTTGCGGTTTAAAGTGCCGTTTTCCCCGCGAAACAGCTTCTCTTGCCTCTTAGCCGTTTAAAGTGAAAGTGGTCAGTTTCATGAATGTGAAGTGCTCCACAGAGAAAGGTGCTGCAACTCTGTGAGTTTCCCACTGAAGTCCACCTCTTATGTGCAGCACAACTGTGTTCCTTTTTGTTTGTAGGTCTCTGCCTGGTAGGCATTGAGACACTGTTGTGAGGCACTTTTAGCAGAGAAGCCCTTCAGGCCTAAGAGAGTGCCTAGCAGCTCTGAGCGCACCCAAGCCTGCAGAACTCTTTATACTTGGGGATAGGTTCAGTTTGACGTTAGAAGACAAACGCACTTTGCTGAGGGCTTCTGTGGTTTAAAGTGCAGTTTTCCACGGGAAACAGCTTCTCTTGCCTCTTAGCCGTTTAAAGTGAAAGTGGTCAGTTTCATGAATGTAAAATGCTCCACAGAGAAAGGTGCTGCAACTCTGTGAGTTTCCCACTGAAATCCACCTCTTATGTGCAGCACAACTGTGTTCCTTTTTGTTTGTAGGTCTCTGCCTGGCAGGCATTGAGACACTGTTGTGAGGCACTTTTAGCAGAGAAGCCCTTCAGGCCTAAGAGAGTGCCTAGCAGCTCTGAGTGCACACAAGCCTCCAGAACTCTGTATACTTGGGGATAGGTTCAGTATGACGTTAGAAGACAAACGCACTTTGCTGAGGGCTCCTGTGGTTTAAAGTGCAGTTTTCCACGGGAAACAGCTTCTCTTGCCGCTTAGCCGTTTAAAGCGAAAGCGGTCAGTTTCATGAATGTGAAGTGCTCCACAGAGAAAGGTGCTGCAACTCTGTGAGTTTACCAGTGAAATCCACCTCTTATGTGGAGCACAACTGCATTCCTTTTTGTTTGTAGGTGTCTGCCTGGCAGATATTGAGATACTGATGTGAGGCACTTTTAGCAGAGAAGCCCTTCAGGCCTAAGAGAGTGCCTAGCAGCTCTGAGTGCACAAAAGCCTCCAGAACACTGTATACTCGGGGATGGGCTCAGTTTGACCTTAGAACAGAAACGCACTTTGCAGAGGGCTTCTGCGGTTTAAAGTGTAGTTTTCCCCGGGAAACAGCTTCTCTTGGCGCTTAGCCATTTAAAGACAAAACGGTCAGTTTCATGAATGTGAAGCACTCCACAGAGAAAGGTGCTGCAACTCTGTGAGTTTACCAGTGAAGTGCACCTCTTATGTGGAGTACAACTGTATTCCTTTTTGGCTGTAGGTCTCTGCCTGGCAGAGATTGAAACACTGTTGTGATGCACTTTCAGCAGAGAAGCCCTTCAGGCCTAAGAGAGTCCCTAGCAGCTCTGAGTGCACACCAGGCTCCACAACTCCGTATACTCGGGGATAGGTTCACTTTGACTTCAGAGCAGAAACGAACTTTGCAGAGGGCTTCTGCTGTTTAAAGTGCAGTTTTCCCGGGGAAACCTCTGCTCTCGCCACTTAGCCGTTTAAAGAGAAAGCGGTCAGCTTCATGAACGTGAGGTACTCCACAGAGAAAGGTGCAGCAACTCTGTGAGTTTACCAGTGAAGTCCACCTCTTATGTGGAGTACAACTGTATTCCTTTTTGTTTGTAGGTCTCTGCCTGGAAGAGATTGAAACACTGTTGTGAGGCACTTTTAGCACAGAAGCCCTTCAGGCCTAAGAGAGTGCCTAGCAGTTCTGAGTGCACACAAGCCTCCAGAACTCTGTATACTTGGGGATAGGTTCAGGTTGACGTTTGAACTCAAACGCACTTTGCAGAGGGCTTCTGCGGTTTAAAGTGCAGTTTTCCCCGGGAAACAGCTCCTCTCGCAGCTTATCCGCTTAAAGCGAAAGCGGTCAGTTTCATGAATGTGAAGTGCTCCACAGAGAAAAGTGCTGCAACTC
>NW_022960741.1:0-512 GCF_012274545.1 Fukomys damarensis | reverse complement strand
GTGTGTGTGTGTGTGTGTGTGTGTGTGTGTGTGCAATTCAGCCGCAGCACTTTGACAGATGTAGCCTAGGCTGTGTGCTTCTGCTTTGGGCTATGAGTCAGGAGGCATGGCTCCAGGCTTTTGCAGGGTAAAGGTCTCGGCCACATATCTCAATCTGGATCCCAGGCCACAGTAACAGCGACTGCTGGGTGGATGTTTTTGACTTACAGTTGATGACCAGACCCCAACACCTAGCCAAATCATTCAAGTGTACTTTGATTCCCGGGCTCACATCATGTTCCTTCTCATTTTTTTACACAGCACATGCCACACAGTCAAGTCCACAGCCATGTGTGTAGGGAAATATATCTCCCTTCTACAGAGAAGCAGTTGACAGGTTATTTTTGCACAACACTCCAATCTATTCCAACTTCTTAAAGTTTTTTTCCCATTTTCAGAAACAATAGTTTGACTTCTTTGATAAATATTTGATAAATAATGTTTGATAAATATTATTGTCAGAAACTGAAATA
>NW_022960740.1:0-639 GCF_012274545.1 Fukomys damarensis | reverse complement strand
GTTCTACTTCCACGAGTGAACAATTGCAGACACTGAAACATTAAAAGGAAGGAGTCCTGACCTCTGCATACTATCCTGAGGAAGACTACTTTTGTCCGCCTCTATTATTCTCTCTAAGGACTTCTTGAAAATCAACTTCAGGGACTTTCCCTCATGCCACTGATGCTGATTCTGTTTGAAGGAGCCAACAGAAAAGTAAATGAAGGGCTTGTCAGTGCTGTTGATACCAGACATGAACACAGCAATGAAGTCCATAATAAATGAAGTCTCTGTTATTTGTAAACCAGACCAACAGAAGCACACAGGTGCCTAAAGGGAGGACACCGAGGAGGATGACCAGCATGACTATCTGATGGTCACGTACAGCCTGGTCAGTCGCCGCCTCCTGGAGCCACAGATCTTCCTGAGCAGCAAGGCCAGGCCACACCCAAACAAAATCACAAACAAAAAGATCAGCCATTCAGCAGTGATGAAAGACATTGTAGGACACAGATAACACGAAAAGCTAAAGAAGAAGTAATGGTATACATGTTCAGGGATGCTCACTAACAAGGACAAGGCCCAGAGCCCAGCACATATGACAGCTGGCATGTGTCTTGGGTGGCAGTGTCTGTGCCAGATGGGCCACAGGACAGACAG
>NW_022960739.1:0-342 GCF_012274545.1 Fukomys damarensis | reverse complement strand
CCACCTCCTTTAAATCTCTCTCCCTCTCTGTCTCTATCCCTGTATGTGTGTGTGTGTGTGTGTGTTTGTGTACATACATGTAGACCTACATATACATGAGATATGGGTGTACAAATATAAATATGGGCAGATACACATGTGTATGTGTATATGGATGGAGATATATATGGACAGATATATGCATGGATATATATGAAAATACAGATATGTGGGCAGATATATACATATAAATTTGGATATATATGATATATAGATGAAAACATATAGTTAAAGATATAGGTGGAGATATATGGGCAGATATATATATACACATATACATGGAAATACTGTATAGATACTTGG
>NW_022960738.1:0-981 GCF_012274545.1 Fukomys damarensis | reverse complement strand
GCTTACAGTCATACATTGTCTTTTCAAATAATTTAGTTTGTAACTAATGAAAACATCAAAGGAAAATGTTCATAGACATTGACGTTTGCTTCTAAGACATGTACGTTTCTTTAATGCCTGAAACTTGTCTTAAAACAAAAAGCAGTATTAACAATATAACTTACAGAGAATTCTTACATGTTAGAAATGTGTTTATGATGATGCTTCTAACTGTTGCTCTTTGCCGTAGAGCATTTCAGAATGTAGAATAATCACACAGGGTATTTTTTTGACATGTTTATCACTGAGTCCACATTAGAATCCTTTTGGGCCTTTGGACCTCATTTTGAGAAACACTGTCTTCAAGATATTCTTTTGTTCTCCAAGTAAATAGTAGAAAGTGTGTTCATAGTATAATATTTTAAGATGGTACAAGTAGAAATTTACAACTTTATGAATATTTCTGAACAATTTTAAAGGAATGACTTCATTAGATAACTCCTCAACAAAAATCTTATCAGTTTTCTGCCAAGACGGGCATTTTTTGTTTTTAATTTTTAAAGTAATAACTGTATATATTTTATACAGAATTGCATGACAAATACGTTTTTAACTGTGTTATATTTTTTCAGTATTTAAGTGTTATGTTAGTTCATGTAATATAGAAGTCCTCTCAAAATACTCACCAGGGGAATAAGGCAGTTTAAGTCAGAACGGCTGGAATTCTGGTGTTCTAAAAAACTTTCTTCTGCATAACTCTGTGGTCAAATCATTCTATACATGTGTAGCTTGGATTAAATTTCAAGTCCTGTGTTCATTGCCAGTATATTTACTTTATAAATTTGTTTTGTTTTGATTTTTGCCATGTAAAACGCTGCCTTGGTGATCATAATGTAATCTGTGTTGTATATCTTCTTTTTCATGTTAACAGCCTTTAAATAAAACATTTAAAATAAAATTTAAATAATCTTGTATTTCCTGCCGATCACATCCCCTTGAATC
>NW_022960737.1:0-601 GCF_012274545.1 Fukomys damarensis | reverse complement strand
ATAGTTTCAGTGTGACGTTAGAACACAAATGCACTTTGCAGAGGGCTTCTGCGGTTTAAAGTGTAGTCTTCCCCGGGAAACAGCTTCTCTCGCCGCTTAGCCATTTAAAGCGATAGCGGTTACTTAGAACACAAACGCACTTTGCAGAGGGTTTCTGTGGTTTAAAGTGCAGTTTTCCCCGGTAAACAGCTTCTCTCGGCACTTAGCCATTTAAAGCAATAGCGGTCAGTTTCATGAATGTGAAGCACTCCACAGAGAAAGGTGCTGCAACTCTGTGACTTTGCCAGTGAAGTCCACCTCTTATGTGGAGTACAACTGTATTCCTTTTTGTTTATAGGTCTCTGCCTGGCAGAGATTGAAACACTGTTGTGAGGCACTTTTAGCAGAGAAGCCCTTCAGACCTAAGAGAGTGCCTAGCAGCTCTGAGTGCACACCACCCTCAAGAACTCTGTATACTTGGGGATTGGTTCAGTTTCACGTTAGAACACAAACGCAGTTTGCAGAGGGTTTCTGCGGTTTAAAGTGCAGTTTTCCCCGGTAAACAGCTTCTCTCGGTGCTTAGCCGTTTAAAGCGATAGCGGTCAGTTTCATGAATGTGAAG
>NW_022960736.1:0-207 GCF_012274545.1 Fukomys damarensis | reverse complement strand
GACTGGAGTCCAGGCCTAGTTTTAGAGTAGTTCTCTTTCTTGGCCTCAGTTTCCCCAGGCCAACAGGAAGTATGGCCACAGCACCAGGTGGTTTGGGGAAGTCAGGCAAGGCTCTGCCCTGTCCTATGCCTATGAAGCCCTCAGGAGTGCCTGACTCTGTCCCAAGTTAGATCCAGCACACAGGCTGGGCAGCAGCGGCTGTAGCTC
>NW_022960735.1:0-229 GCF_012274545.1 Fukomys damarensis | reverse complement strand
AAATTAAAGTAGTACTTTGAAGTGTAGTCCAGAAAATATTGGAATATCTTGAATAATCTACAGAGTAAATCCAAATAGCATAACATCCAAGGGTTTTGGACTCTCTAGTCTAACTGAGCTTTTTCATCTCACCTTTTGCTGTTTCCTCCTGGTAGCTAGTGTCTCGCCACAGGGAACCATTTGGTGTTTCCTGGTGACGGCTCCCTCCCTCTGTGTATTCTGTAGCAGA
>NW_022960734.1:0-245 GCF_012274545.1 Fukomys damarensis | reverse complement strand
CAGCTGCAAGCAGCCATGTGCCTAGCTAAAACTGGGGATTGTATTATAAAAAAGGAGAGGAAAATAGATTCCAGAAGACAACAAATATACAGATACAGTCAGCTGTACAGGATCTACACAGGCTCTATACAGAGCCTGGTCAGCGGGCTCCACGTCAGAAATCCTGCTATCCTTCTATCACAGGTAGAAGAGGAACATGGTGGAGGAATACTGGTCATCCTATGGCAGCCAGGAAGAGTGAGAGA
>NW_022960733.1:0-263 GCF_012274545.1 Fukomys damarensis | reverse complement strand
TTTAGGGGGATAGTTTTGAATTGAGGGCTTATGAAATTTTAGGTAAGATGTAGGGTGAGACTAAGAAAGCCAAAACTTGGCTCCTTAATTTTCTTCCACCTTCTCTCTCAAGAATGATGGGCAACAGCTTTTCCAGCTGTTTATTAGCCTCAGCTGTGGAGTTTTTGTGATATAACAGCTTGCTTTCACTAGAGCAAGAGCACAAAGAAAGAAGTTAAAATAATACACAATATCAGGAGAAGTGTAACACTCTTTTCTACATC
>NW_022960732.1:0-214 GCF_012274545.1 Fukomys damarensis | reverse complement strand
TTTTAAGATCAAAGGAAATTTTGATTGTGCTACTTTCTCTTGAAATCAAATTATGAAACTAATCGACCACCAAAATTATCAACTGTAATCTTTTGGTCCCGTTTTTACTTCAAAATGCATAAAGTTTAGGAACTACGCAGTATGCAGCATGTAAAATCTATTCTGAAAAATTATTTTCTGCTGAGACCTTAAATTTCTCCCTTCTAGCTTTCCT
>NW_022960731.1:0-258 GCF_012274545.1 Fukomys damarensis | reverse complement strand
GCACCCAGTGGATGGTTTAAGAGTGGGTAGGCATGTAAACATCCTTGCCTCACTGAAAAGTCAGAGGTCTGCAGAGTAGTAGTAAGCACACAGCAAGTCTACCCTCAGGGCAGCTTGGAGACAGGTCTCTCCTAAAGAATATTTGGCCACACAGTGAGCATACCCTTGTCCCTGCCTGCACCCAGTAAACAAAGGAGCAGGCACAGGCCCTGAGTAAGAATGCCCTCCCACTAGACATCAGATAGCAGAAGGTTCAGC
>NW_022960730.1:0-212 GCF_012274545.1 Fukomys damarensis | reverse complement strand
TTTATTCATAAAGTCTTTGCCTACACCAGTGTCTTCAAGAGTTCTACCTAATCTATCTTCCAGAAGATTTAGTGTTTCTGTTTTAATATTTAGATATTTGATCCATTTCGATTTTAGGTTAATGTATGGTGGAAGATATGGGTCTAGTATCGGTCAGCATGTGGAAAGCCAGTTTTTCCAGCATCATTTATTTTTATTTTTTTTGTTTTGGA
>NW_022960729.1:0-606 GCF_012274545.1 Fukomys damarensis | reverse complement strand
CCTACAACAGGATCTAGAACACAACTACAAATATAGCTATGATAATAAAGTTTATTATGCCTACTGGAGTAGCAAAAAAATTAGGCAAATAGCATCACCCATAATTACTACTTACCACTTTTTTCCAGATGTTTTGAAGGAATGCAACTTGGCAAGTTAGTTTTGAAGACTGGCAGAAGAGACCACACCACACACACAAGCACACACATACCATTACAGACTCAGGAGAATTTCATGGGAGTTAAATATTTCACAGTACTGGGTTGTGTGCAGTCTGTAGGAGTGTAATTTCCCTTTGCACAAGGCAGGCTGGTGTCCCTCAACTCTGCTCCATTTAGTTGCAAAAACAAAACAAAACAAAAAGTCCCTATGCATTTTTTCTTAGCTTTACACCACCAGCATGGAAGAATTATTCTTCTTTTACAGTGGTGAAAGAAGAATCTATCTTTCTTTATGATGAATGTTTACAACCACAAAGATTTTCTAGTTCTAGACACAAAGTCAGTATCAACAAGGCCATCCTCAACTGGCAATGAAAGCAGCGTCAAGGTCCAAGTGTTACAGAAAAAAAATCTGGATGTCTCCAGTTTTCCAAGGGTGTAGAAG
>NW_022960728.1:0-366 GCF_012274545.1 Fukomys damarensis | reverse complement strand
TGTGAATGTTATTTGAATAAGAATAAGACAAAGAAATCATTAGAAAATTTACTTTTATAGTCTATGTTCAAAATGGCAGATACAAGCATTAAAAAGTTCTATCCACCTTCTTTGTTCTAAGGCAGACTTTGAAAATGCATTCCCATTACTCATTTTTATAAGGCCTACATTATTTTCCAAACATAGAAATTACATCGAATTATCATTGCTATATGATATGCAACATATGCAATATTTGGTCTAGGTCTAAATTGCAAGTGCCTGGGTTAAGGTGGGGTCAAACGAGATGGGGAGTAAAGACGCATAAAATAAAAGAGGCAACAGAAAAGGGGTGATGAAGACTGAAGGAATGATTAGATGTGGAAT
>NW_022960727.1:0-222 GCF_012274545.1 Fukomys damarensis | reverse complement strand
ACATCCATGGTATAATAAAATTTTACTCATAAAACATAAGGTGGACTTGCTTGATTCGTGAGCAGTGATTGCTGATCCTCTTCCTAAATGCATGTCAGTAGAAATTTTTATTTATTTTTCACTACTAGGTCTCTACCATAAGCATGGCAGTGGTGCACAGGATATGAAAAGTAAATATTTGTTCAATGGATCAAAGAGTAAAATTTGCCAACTTGAACATTT
>NW_022960726.1:0-231 GCF_012274545.1 Fukomys damarensis | reverse complement strand
AATAATAATAATAATAATAATAATAATAATAATAGTAGTGTTTCGAGACCACCAGCCAACTTTTCACTCTGCTCAGCAGCCCCTGACTCGATAGCACCCTCTGTGCAGGAGTGAAAGTAATTGAAGAAAGTTAAAGAGAAGCAAGGACACGTAGGACAGAAAAGGAGAGACCATTTACCATAAAGTAAAGAAATCAGTCTTTTTAGAAATGCAGCTGGTTCAGTGACACTG
>NW_022960725.1:0-375 GCF_012274545.1 Fukomys damarensis | reverse complement strand
GCAACTCTGTGAGTTTACCAGTGAAGTCCACACATTATATGGAGTACAACTGTATTCCTTTTTCTTTGTAGGTCTCTGCTGGCAGAGAATGAAACGCTGTTGTGAGGCACTTTTAGCAGGGAAACCCTTCAGGACTAAGAGAGTGCCGAGCAGCTCTGAGTGCACACAAGCCTGCAGAGCTCTGTATACTTCGGATAGGTTCAGTTTGACGTTAGAACACAAACGCACTTTGCAGAGGGCTTCTGCAGTTCAAAGTGCTGTTTTCCCCGTGAAACAGCTTCTCTCACTGCTTAGCCGTTTAAAGTGAAAGCAGTCAGTTTCATGAATGTGAGGAACTCCACAGAGAAAGGAGCTGCAACCCAGTGAGTTTACCAG
>NW_022960724.1:0-334 GCF_012274545.1 Fukomys damarensis | reverse complement strand
AGGTCTTAGTCCTGCAGGAGTCCCTTATCAGATGTTGGTGTCATTTCTGGGAAGAATTCAACTGGGAGGGGGGAAATGAAACTTAAATTGGGAAAATGAAATTTAAGTTAGGAAGAACCCGGAAGTCAGATATAAAATGGAGGAGTTTAAAGTAACATGTACAATTTCCTAACATTCACTCTCAGTCCAAAATCCTAGGTAACAGTCTATTCTCACTTTAATTCTCATCAAAATGGCTGCTTTCCCTACTCTGTGTCAGGTCCTTCCCTAGCTAGGTGCCTTGTTGTAAGACTTGAATAAGCTAAAGTGACTCCATGCTAATAGGCCACAGACT
>NW_022960723.1:0-721 GCF_012274545.1 Fukomys damarensis | reverse complement strand
CAGCTCTTTGAGGTATCTCCATATTGATTTCCATAGTGGTGGCACCAGTCTGCACTCCCACCAGTAATAGAGAAGGTTTCATTTCTCCCCACAAACCTGCCAACATTTGTTATTGTGTGATTTCTTAATGGCAGCCATTCTTTGTGGAGTGAGGTGGAAGCTCAGTGTTGTTTTCATCTGCATCTTTCAAATGACCAGTGATGTGGTACATTTTTTCACATATTTGCTTGCTGCTTTTAAATCTTTGTCTGAGAAATTTCTGTTCATTTAAGATGCCCATTTTTGAATTGGGTCTTTATATTTGGGGGGGGCTGATTGTTTTGTGTTCTTTACATATTCTAGATAACAGTTCTTTGTCTGATTTCCAAACCAGGGAGAGACACAAATAAAAAAGAGAACCGATCTCCTTAATGAATATAGATGGAAAAATACTTAATAAAATACAAGCAAACAGAATACAGAGGATCATCAAGAAGATCATACATCCTGCCCAAGTTGGATTTATTCAAGGGATTTAAGAATGCTTCAACATACTTAAGTCAATAAATGTAATATATTATATTAAGAGAGTCAAGGACAAAAGCCATATGATCATCTTGATAGATGCAGAAAAAGCATTTGACAAAATTCAACATCCATTCATGATAAAATCCCTGCAAAAAATTGGAATAAATTGTCTATATCTCAACTTAATAAAGGCTATCTATGAAAAACCAACAGC
>NW_022960722.1:0-2236 GCF_012274545.1 Fukomys damarensis | reverse complement strand
AAAAAAAAAAGAAAAGAAATTAGGGGTGAGATGAGTGTTCAAGTACTGTATGTTACCGATGGCTTTTAGTTTCATGGTTCACCTGTAGGCACAAAAAAAAAGCAATTTCAAAATAGATTTGAAAAATAACACATTAGGAATAAGTGTATGTCTTCCCCAGGGACATCCAACCTGGTGTGACACCGTTCATAAGATAACACTCATTCCAGTTGTAACCTGCCTGGAAAAATGCAAGTGCATTTGTGCAGCAGGACGCATTGTCTGTATTCAACACCTTAACATCCTCCTTGGTTTACATCTTAGGTGCCTACAGATAATAATAGAATGCAGATAATAATATTAACAGCAATGATGTCATTATTACTGTGCACCTTCTATTGTCTTGACACCATTCTTAGTGTTTTATACTTGTCATGAAAACAGTTATCACCATGTTAACTCTGGGAGATAGGTACTGTTGCTTTATTCCAGTTCATGCATGAGGAAAATGAGGCACAGGTGGCCAAGCAATGCAATAATAAAGCTGGGATTTAATCCCAGGCATTCTGGCTCTGCAGTGCTTGCTTTTCTGTAGATCTTGCTCAGCAGCTTGTTTTATATTCACAGCAGATTATTATTCATATTCAATTTACCTTTATCACTATCTCTATCTCTTTCCACACCCATAGTTTCCCAAGCCAGAAATTTGAGAGTCATTCTTGATTCCCTTTTCCTGCTCAACACACCTAGCCAGCGAATCTCTAGCAACTTGGTATTTTACTTGATTTTACTTTCTACATGCAGTTGAAATCCATTCCTTCCTTATTATCCTATTGCTTTAGCAATGGCTCCTATTTTTTCTTCCATGGACTTTTATAAATTGTCCTTGTTTCACCCTGTTATGTATTTGATGCCAAGCGCTTCATAGGAAAAAGACGTTTACTTAGTTCCAAGAGCATGAGGCCCACAGATGGACGAAGGGGAAGAGGGAAAGGGAAAGGGAGAGGAAGATGAAGAGGGAGAAGGCGAGGGGGAAGGGCAAGGAGAGGGACAGGGAGAGGAAAAGAGAGGGTGGAGGAGAGGAAGAGAGAAAGGGAGAAAGACAGACGGATACGATGAGATAGGAAGCAAGACAAGGAAGCTAAACTCGCTTATAGCAACCCACTTTTGTAATAAACAACTGAATTCTGAGAGATCGAGAAGTCCTTCCTGGTGATAAAGCATTAGTCCCTTCCGAGGATGGTGCCCCTCTGACCAATCGCCTACTATACCCCATCTTCTGACACTGCCTTATTAGGAACCAAGCTTCAAATGAGTTTTAGAGGGACAAACCATATTGAATCAAGCGTATCTGGTGCTGTATCCTCTAGTCTTGCCCCTCTTCCTCTCGGACAATTTGTCACATCTTTCTTAAAATTTATATAATTGAATATATTTATGGAAACTTATCAAAAACAAAATCCATCCATCCATGTGAAGATAGAAATTCAGTTAGTACAGTGATGTCATTTGTATTCCTTTCAAAAGCCTATGCCCCAAAGGGGTACATATGATATAGAAAGCCAGGACACAGTATATGATCTGAGACCAGCGTTCCTCAGTTTACCTATGTCATTCACAGTGTAAGTCACACATCTGAATGTCATTCTGCTGTCAAATCACACGTGTAAGTTTTTCATGTCCTGTGGCTCTTAAGTATAGAACATCTCTGTTCCAAAGATGAAAGGAAACTGTTGGAATAACTGAAAACCAGTGTATTGTTCCTATTGTGCTATCTTATTTATTTATTAATGTTTTTATTGGTACACTTTAGATATACAGTACAGTTACATTCATCATTGGGATTTTGTACCTGTACGTGATGTATCTTGGTTCTTATTTTTTCCCCAATTCCCTAGCCTCCCCCCCATCCTTCCCTATTTACAAAGACATTGTTTCCATTTTTTCCTTTTCTCTTTTTTTCCCTTTATTTTATCTTCTTAAGGAATTTTCAAAGTTGATTTGCCTGTGTGTTGTTTTGCTTTCTGCCTTGACTTCAGAACCCAGGTTGCAAGAAAATCTGACTCTACTCTGTCTCCAGCACAGCTGCCAGGAAATGTTCCTAAAATCCAAACCAATCCCATCACTTCTCTGTTTAAGGTCTTGTTTGTGAGATAAAATCCTGGCACCTCAGCAGGACTTTACCTCTGCTGTATTTGCAATCCTCATCTTGTTCATTGTTCTATGGAGCCCTGTTCGGCTTCTTCATGGTTTGTTT
>NW_022960721.1:0-983 GCF_012274545.1 Fukomys damarensis | reverse complement strand
CCCCTGTGTATTTTGTTTTTCTCGTTATGTTTACTTTTAACTTGTTTTTACACAGACTGCAGCTGTGGCTGGGTCTGTAATATTTAAACTTCGACCAGCCATCACCTTCCTGGAAGTGTACCTGCCTGTGCCCTATCTGTTCCTGGCTGCCCCTAGCTGTGTCCAGCTGTGACATGCTGATCACAGCTATGCCTAATGTCCCCAGCTGTGCCCGACTGTGCTCCAGCTGTGCCCTGGCTATCCCTGTTTGTCCTCTAGCTCTCTCTGGCTGTGCCCAGACTGTGCTCCAGCTGTGCGACTGTCTGCCAGCTGACCCTGGCTGTGCCCTAGTTCTTCCACTCATCTGAGAGCACAGATCAATCATCACAGAGCTCTATACTCTGCCCTGGCATCTGCATTTCTTTCAGGTAAGCTTTTCCATCTGGCCTGTCTGGCCCAGACCACTGTGACTCTCCATGCACAGAGCAGAAATGCCACAGGTCAAGTGAAATTGGACTCCGGGCTGCCCACCATGTGGTCCCGTCTGTGTGCCACCCTGGACATGTGAAAACAGAAGGATGGGAAGCCAAGAAGTGATGGCCAGAGCCCAGGAGGGCAGCGTAAGGATGATCACATGGTGGGGCACTCTGAGCTGGCAGACCGCAGACTCCATGCCTTGATTGTGGTGGTGCCACTCAGCTGCAAGTGCTCATCAAAACTCACAGACTTATACACCAAAAATACAAATGAGGCTCAATACAATCACCTCTCAATACAGTCTGCACTGTTACCTTGGTTTACAGGTATACAGGTGGTGGCTCAGCTATTTCAGTGACATTCCAAGAATCACCAGGGAAAATTCAGGGACAGTAGCTACAGCTCCTATCCCATCATCTGACCTCTGCTCCCCAGGACAATGCAAGCTTTTCCAAAACTACAACAGAGACATGGGTAGAAGGGACAGATACTTTTGGGTGGGAATCCCTGTGCACAGTAACAAGTGT
>NW_022960720.1:0-215 GCF_012274545.1 Fukomys damarensis | reverse complement strand
CATATGTGCTGTGATATGATTCTTTAATTCTTTTGGAAAGATACCCAGCAGAGGGATGGCTGGTTCAAATGGAACCTCTATTCTCAGCTCTTTGAAGTATCTCCATATTGATTTCCACAATGGCTACACCAGACTGCACTCCCACCAACCAGGGAGAAGGGTTTCTTTCTCCCACAACCCCAAACTTTGTTATTGGTTGATTTCTTAATAGCAGC
>NW_022960719.1:0-517 GCF_012274545.1 Fukomys damarensis | reverse complement strand
GAGTAACATATGGAGCTCATTTTGTACTGTCTTAATCTCATGTGTTTCAGTGGAAAGAGTATCCTATTTATACAATAATACCACTACTTAAGAACCAATACATATGTGTCTATGGGGGGGGTGTATAACCTGAGTCCTGTGTACTTATTTTTACCTGCCTTTTAATAATGAAATATTATATTTAGAATTTATTATGCTTTACTTATAGTTGTACAATAATCATTTGAATTTAGTGAAGTGTGGTACACTGAAACACAAACAATTCAAACTATCTGAATATTGCTCCCATGTTTCTTAACAGCACAGGGTTGCAAGATTAATTTCTTTTCTATTAAAATAAAACATTTTATTTCTCCCATGATCTGAGTAAGTTGCCCAGATATTATTCTACATTTTTTCCTCCATAACATGTTATATAATATATTCTATATGGAATCCTGTATTATACGGTTATTAATAACTTGTGCATTATACTAGTTATTATCAATGCATGGAAATGAACATCACCTTCAAATTT
>NW_022960718.1:0-325 GCF_012274545.1 Fukomys damarensis | reverse complement strand
CTGGACCCAGCTGCTCCCGGTGAATAAAAGGCCAGGGCGTTGAAAGTAAATAAGAAGGTCCTTCACCTAGATATCAAATGGAAGAAGGTTGGAGTGGCCAATCAAGCAGCAGTGAGCCTGCATTCCATCTTAGCTGTCCCACACAGAATGACTAGAACCCCTTAACAGCTGCGAGAGTCATGACTCATAACTTCCTGAATGTCATAACCTTTGGGCACTATTTCGCTGTCCAGTGAGACAGCCCTCACGGCTGTCTGCTCCACGGATATGGTGATGGTCTATTGCCCACAGCAGTGAGACTGACCTCAAGCCAGGAGAAAAGCAT
>NW_022960717.1:0-237 GCF_012274545.1 Fukomys damarensis | reverse complement strand
GTCTTTCCTGCCCTCTTCGTGCTGCGTCCCTCCTTTCGCTCAGCGTCCCACCGTCCCCCGTCATGGTACTCTGGTGGTCTCCGCGCCATCGCAGCCCACGCTGTCTCTTCCCCCAGGGCTCAGGTGGTTCGTTTGTGTACCGTTCTGTGTGCTCCCGCGGCGAGTGGAAGGACAGGTGAGGGAGACCCCTGAGAAAGGCACCGCGCCACCTCTGGGAGGTGAGAAGCCGCCAAGAAA
>NW_022960716.1:0-501 GCF_012274545.1 Fukomys damarensis | reverse complement strand
TGATTCATATTGTTTCACTTGCATATTTTTGAATTTTTCATGATTTTCCTATTCAATTTTAACACCACTGAAACAAAACTAGAAATTATTTGAAGTTTTGAACTTTTGTTAAGATTGTTTTCCTGGGCTAATATATGTTCTAAGGAGTTCCATGTGTCCTTTAGAAAAGTACATATCCTGATGCTGTTGAATAGAATGTAGTGTCTCTCGGTTAAATACATTTAAATACATAAGTGCTATTCAACTATTTCCTTATAGATTTTCTGTTTGATTTGTCCATTGTTAGACTGCTGATGTTTCTTACTATTTTCATGTTACTATTTATTGTTTCCTCTTTGTTGACTAATACTTGTTTTATGTATTTAAATGTTCCTAAGCTAATTGCATATATCACTGCTATGTTTTCTTCATTAATTGATCCCTTTCTCATTAAATACTGGTGTTCTTTGATTCTTTGACCATTTTTTACTTGAGGCTTATGTTATCACATATAATTACAAG
>NW_022960715.1:0-203 GCF_012274545.1 Fukomys damarensis | reverse complement strand
CTCCATATTTTTCAGTCACACCTGGTAGAGCAGAAGCCGAAAGGCTGAGACGAAAGCAAAGGACACTTTCAATGTTTGTGCCACAACCTGGAAACCTAGAATTTGGACTACAATGGCACAAACCACGGCAAGAGATGAATAAAGGGATGAATAAAGTAGATCTTACCATGAAAGAGGCACAAATTAAACTCATCTGTATCAAT
>NW_022960714.1:0-202 GCF_012274545.1 Fukomys damarensis | reverse complement strand
AGTTCAAGACCAGTCTGGGCAATTTAGCAAGACCCTGCCTCAAACAATACAAAACAAAAGGACGCAACACCACACCCAGCCATAAAACTGGGGGTGAAGTTCTGCGTCCCCTGGATTTTATACTTGGTTCTGAGAAAAGGGGAGGGTAGGACAATTGAGAGAAGGGTGATGACACCAAAATGTGCATCACTGTGACATTCCA
>NW_022960713.1:0-963 GCF_012274545.1 Fukomys damarensis | reverse complement strand
GATATATATATGTATCTATCTATCTATCTATCTATATATATATATATATTGCTCTATGAATTTATATACATATATAGTTTTACAGCACATGATTACTGACCAACCCAGGAAACTACTGAAAATGGACACATTTCTAAATAAAACCACCCATTCTGCCCATGCCCAACACATAACTGAATACTTTTTAACCGATTACAGCTTTTCTGCCATTTCCTGAGTATTCTGACATTACTCAAATAGCAGGCTTTAGGAATTAAACAGTGTGGCTCAAAGGGAATGGATATAGTTTTACACTGTAGGGATTTTGCTGGCTTGCAACTCCCTGATGCTTCAAAAGTACTTTAGTGTACTACTTTGCTGGAAAATATTGACTCTAAAACACCTCTGTCCTGGAACAGATCCACTCAAAGAAAAGCCCTGGAACTTCAGTTCCTTCCTTAACAATGGAACAACTGTTATTTTATAAAGAGTTTTATTGTGGTACAGATTGGGGTGTATTCAAAGGGGAGAATTATGGGAATAAGGTCTAAGGATATAAGGTAGTACTTTGAAATTTGAGAAAAATTTGACAGAAAACAGATTTATCTAATGTTCAAGTGGTAAAATTATGCAATTACTATAAGAAATACTTGTTTGCAGAAGTTCTGTTTCATTGTGTGACATTATAGAGGAATACCATCAAATTAACTAGTGATTTGTAGCTCCTAGTCCAATTTTCCTTTTCTTATACTGATGAAGTAATATAAGCAAAACTCTACATCCCCAAATCCAAAGATTTAAGATTAAATAGTGAGGTATCTATATTCCAAGTTTCTCTATTTCTCCACACAGTTTATTGATATAATTGACAGAAGATATGGTTCTTACTTCCAATCTGAGTCCCTGTCTTTTAATCTCTGTCACCATTTAACAACTGATTCTGTAAACTCAGCTCGAGCCTTCGGTATTTACTCATTTACTACA
>NW_022960712.1:0-290 GCF_012274545.1 Fukomys damarensis | reverse complement strand
GCTTTTAAATTTATTTCTAGGCTCTCAGAAAGATGCCAAATGACTCTGCATAAAAAGGCCACCAATTATTTTTCCAAAAAAATGGAATCACCTACAATTTTACAAAGTCGTCCTAATTTGCAGGATTATATTCTATGCTTTTACACACATCTTAGCCTCCTTAGCTCTATGATGAGCTGCATTTCTCTGCAGTCTTTCAAAGCACAAGTGAAATGAAGCAAGGAAAAAAACAAGGAAACAAACAAACACACACAAAACACCAAGGAAATAGCAGGCTGGCATTCCTCAGG
>NW_022960711.1:0-319 GCF_012274545.1 Fukomys damarensis | reverse complement strand
GTTGCCTGCCTTGCAAGCACAAGAACCTGAGTTTGATCCCTGGTACCCACCCCCCCAACAAAAAGCAAGCATAAAAATAAGCTGCTAATGAGATGATTAAGCTTTGCGCCAGGTATCCCTCTGCTTGGTATCTTTCCAAAACAATTAAAAGGATCATAGCACAGTGATACATGTGCACCCATATTTATAGTGGCACAGTTCGTAATAGCTAAAACTTAGAAACAGCCCGACTGCCTGTCAACTGGAGACTGGATAAAGATGTGGTTTTTCTATAAAATGGAGCTCTACTCAGCCATAAAGAATGAGAAACTGGAGACAT
>NW_022960710.1:0-217 GCF_012274545.1 Fukomys damarensis | reverse complement strand
CCCATACTCACCACCCCCCTCCTCAGGTGACAGCTGCACAAGGACACCCAGCTACCCTCGTGGACTCCCACACCGGGCCACCTGTCATCCACACCTTGCACACCGCTTGTGGGGTGCCTGTCTGAGCAGGCTCCTGGCGTCCACAGGGTGCCCGTCTCGTCCACTCCACCCGGGCCAGCCAGGAGCAGGTGCCTGTCCTGTCTGCAGCAGCCCATCT
>NW_022960709.1:0-485 GCF_012274545.1 Fukomys damarensis | reverse complement strand
GCGGTCAGTTTCATGAATGTGAAGTACTCCACAGAGAAAGGTGCTCAACTCTGTGAGTTTACCTGTGAAGTCCACCTGTTATGTGGAGCACAACTGTATTCCTTTTTGTTTGTACATCTCTGTCTGGCAGAGATTGAAACACTGTTGTGGAGCACTTTTAGCAGAGAAGACCTTCAGTCCTAAGCGAGTGCCTAGCAGCTATGAGTGCACACAAGCCTCCCGTACTCTGTTTACTTGGGGATAGGGTCAGTTTGACGTTAGAACACAAACTCACTTTGCAGAGGGCATCTGCGGTTTAAAGTGCAGTTTTCCCCTGAAAACTGCTTCTCTCACCACTTAGCCGTTTAAATCGAAAGCGGTCAATTACATGAATGTGAAGTACTCCACAGAGAAATGTGGTTCAACTCTGTGAATTTACCAGGGAAGTCCACCTCTTATGTGGAGCACAACTGTATTCCTTTTTGTTTTTAGGTCTCTGCCTGGCA
>NW_022960708.1:0-292 GCF_012274545.1 Fukomys damarensis | reverse complement strand
CATCTCTTTTGTTAAAACAGTGCCTGACTCACTATTAGAAATAAGGTTGTTAGCAATAGGTAAACATTACAAAATAATCTTGTCTTAGTCTCATCCTGATATTGGTCCTAACTCGTGGGCCAATTTTCAACCTGAAACTCACCTTTAATTTCACCTTCAACTGTAATGCCCTGTCCTACCTGACCTTAATCTTGACCATGACAGATATTTGACCCTGAATCTCAGGCTGACATTGTCTGTCGTTCTCACCCTCTTACTGGTCCCGATGCTGACTAGACCCTAATGTTTATTT
>NW_022960707.1:0-1159 GCF_012274545.1 Fukomys damarensis | reverse complement strand
TTTTTTTCCTGCTCTTACAGTAGAACTAGCAAGAAATTCCTTAAGGAACTATATCAACTTGTTATAGATGAGTTCTCCTTAGCTAAAACTATTCATTGCCAAGGGATTCAGGTTTTCTCTGCTATGTTATTTAAAATTGCCTCAGCAGTAATTCCTTCTTGCTTGAATTTCACCAAGTTCCCAGGACAGAAGCATGACTTCCCTAGATTTTCTTCATTCTAAATGTGTCTATCAGCAGGTGGGTGCTCCAGGGTAGAATCTCACTTCATGCTAGCCTCCTCCATGAGTTGGTTAATCACTCACGTCAATACAGGCTTATAAAGATACTGAGGTTTTATGTTTGTCATTGTTTTGTAACTCGTGCACTAAAAAACATAAACTAGGTGAATAAACAGATATATAAAATATCGATTGTTACACTGTTTACACTAATGCTTTGCATTTAGAGAACAAATTCCAAACTCCCTGAAGTCTGCAAAGAATAAAAACTCCTTATTATATGTACTTGCCTTTACCCAAAATTAGTCTGTACATAGTATTGCAAGCAAGCGACTGCCTCTACTTCATTACCCATTAAAGTATTTTTTAGTATATTCTGAGCAGTGATTAGGAAACTTGCTGAGGTTCAGTTTGGCTCAGCTTGTAGCAATGGTGGACATTTATTGATAGTGTCATGATGGTGTGTGCATAACCTGTTTTCCCATACATTAAGATTTTCCAGATAATTCTGCAAAACCTTATTAATAAGCAAACTGTAGTTGAGTCTTCTAGGAAACAGACACAGAGATGGGATTAAGAGAGCAGAAGTTTCATTGGAGAATGATGCATGTGAAAGGAAAACAGGAAGTAAAATTGGGAAAGGTGAGCTATGAAACCTTGAATTTGAGAAGAATCTTTGCCATGCTAATAGACAGTTTCCAAGTCAAAGATTGCCTATAAAGGAGTGGAACGTCACAATGAACTGGCTAGGCCCTTGTACTCCAGGTTTCCTGCCACTGGCTGAGTGCTTCCTAAGAGAAGCAAGGTCTCAGCTCAAAGCTGAGGCTGAGCTAAGGAAGTGAATGTATACTCACCACACCTTTGTAGCTGGGCAAGAGTCATTTCCTGAGGAGAATCTGCTAAAGTTGTCTGCTTCTTCACATATTCTGTTAGACTTTAT
>NW_022960706.1:0-810 GCF_012274545.1 Fukomys damarensis | reverse complement strand
TGAGAAGCTGCATAGCAAAATATCTTTAAAATCTTTATTCACATTTGACTAGGGTAATATTTCCGGCATCGTGCAAGATTGACAACTTCAATATAAATTCTTAATTTCTTCACATATTCTTAAATTTCATATTTGGAGGGGCAGATTTTTGAGTAAAGTGGTAAAACCCAGTCAAACATTACTAACCCCTTTCCCCTGTTTTTTCAAATAAAAAGCATGAAATAGTTAAATATATTAACAAAGTAACCCTTAATGTCATATTTTACTTGCTGTGGCTGTAAGGCTGAATTTTCTAATATTGCTTTAAAATTTTGTTCTCTTTCTTTTTCTTTCTCTCTTCAATAAGATTACACTGGAAAATGTTGAGATAATCAAAGAACTTGTTACTTGGAGGTGGAATTTCCTCAGTGACTTCCCATCCACAAATTACTATTTTTGGTGCAGGCACCAAAAATATCAATACCAGTTCAAAATTTTTCATATAAATTAGTTGTTAAATAACTCTGAAAACTGAATTAAAAGGTGAATGCGTATGTGTTTTAAATTTTGCAGCTCTAGCCTATCTTAATTAATGGTGTTACTAATTTGGCCTATTGACACATTTGATAGTTAATAGCAATTAGTTTTAGCACTAGGTAGGCAGGCTAACTCCTGCGTACACTGGCTTAAATATGCCATTCATGTAAGAGTATTGGGTAGGTGGGTAGATCAGTGTGTCACCCTCCACCACATAGTGACACTCAGGACGTTGGAGGTCTCAGTCTCTTAGAGCTTCTAAGGTTTCCCAGGAGTCCTCTCCATCCCTGCAAG
>NW_022960705.1:0-211 GCF_012274545.1 Fukomys damarensis | reverse complement strand
AAGAGATGTACAGAGCATTCAAACTCACTGGTTATTCAGTCACATGGGGTTCTTATTGGACTGGCACACACCTTGATTGTGACATCATGGATAAGTATACAGCTTGTCTTATTTACTTTTCTCTCACTGCTGATTCAAAATACTCAAAATACAAAATTAGAGGGGAAAAGGTTTATTTATCTCACAGTTCATAGAGGTTTCAGTCCACAAT
>NW_022960704.1:0-263 GCF_012274545.1 Fukomys damarensis | reverse complement strand
AGAGTCAATATCTAAGCAGTCATGTCTTTTCAAGATCAAGAATAATAAACAAAGGTGGGTTTTCTTGGTTTTAGTTTTCTTTTAAACTACTTCATGGCTCTATGATTGGGTTTCCCTCCCTTGGTGTGGACCTCTGAAGGCTTTCTGAGCCTTTCTGAGCCTCTCATGTAAGTAAGATGCTTACTTCTTATGTTCTACTCATATATTTTCTTTTCCCTATAATGTATCTGCTTAAAAATCATTTTCTCAAGCAGGCCAATCTG
>NW_022960703.1:0-221 GCF_012274545.1 Fukomys damarensis | reverse complement strand
GAACCTTTTAGAGACGAGTGCCCAAAACCACACCTCAAAACCCACTTACTCATTGCAAAATGCCAATACTACAATTAGACCTGAATACTCAAGTTCTAGTTTAGAAAAAAAACAAAACTCATGTATTAGCATCTTTTGTCTTAAAAGAAAAACAACATGTGCTGTAGGGGAAAGTTTTGTTCACCCATTTAGCAGATAATGCTTTTACTCTGTTCTATATG
>NW_022960702.1:0-224 GCF_012274545.1 Fukomys damarensis | reverse complement strand
ATTCTTTGGGCCTCTACTGTGTGGTTAATCTCTTGCATTCCTTTAATTTCACCTTTGGATAAATATCATAAAATAATCCTATAAAATATGCATCCTGTATTAAATGTATTCCTTTGCCAAAACCCTGATTATAACAGCTGAGATCTGTGGATCATGTGACTCTCCCCTGGAAACTCTACCTTTGCTTCTTGGCTCAAGATCCCAGCCTCTACTTCAACCCTGAC
>NW_022960701.1:0-393 GCF_012274545.1 Fukomys damarensis | reverse complement strand
AGACACCTTGATGCTTGTAGTGATTGGTTCCAGGAGACATGGTGAGTATCCAAAAGGATAAGTGTCAAACATACTGTTCTGGCTAGAGAGGGTATTGAATTGTGGAGACAATCCACACTGACAAGATGCAGCTTGTACACCGAATAGAAGATGAGTACTGGGACAAAATGTTCCCATGAAAATGTGTGCAGTGCTCGATTCAATGCATTTCACAGCTTACAAGTACCAAGGTATGACTGTGATGAGACGTGATATTCAAATCCCACCTTCCTCACTGGCCTTGTCTCCCATTCCGTGGCCACGCTCAGTGGATGAGCCCACTCTGATCTAGGGAACGTCACAGGATGTCCTCAATTTTCTCCTGCCTTTGTACCTCAGCCATGTGGTTCCCTT
>NW_022960700.1:0-231 GCF_012274545.1 Fukomys damarensis | reverse complement strand
TGGGCCTGCCACACTCTACATCTGGGCAGTGGGCATCCTGGCTGCAGGACAGAGCTCCACTATAACAGGAACCTATTCTGGCCAGTTTGCCATGGAGGTAGGTGCTTGTTGTCAGGTGGAAGGAGATGACACAGTCCTCTGTTATTTCTCAGTCTCATGCTTGTAAGTTCTCTACTTGAACCTCTCCAGCCCCTTGTCTTTACCTGCTACCGAGATTCATCCTGATTCCGT
>NW_022960699.1:0-207 GCF_012274545.1 Fukomys damarensis | reverse complement strand
AACCTGTGGGGTGCGATTCACCCGTATTCAGAACCTAAAACAGCACATGCTCATCCACTCAGGAATTAAACCATTTCAGTGTGACCGCTGTGGGAAAAAGTTCACCAGGGCTTACTCGCTAAGGAGGCATCGCCTAAAGCATGAAGTGATTTCCTAGTACCGGACTACTTAAACCAAGAGCAAGAAGAGACCCTTGTTCAGTATGAA
>NW_022960698.1:0-260 GCF_012274545.1 Fukomys damarensis | reverse complement strand
AAAACCACTGGACATTCAGACCCGGAGAAATCCCCAGGTCGTAGTATTTGTAAAACAAGTGAAGACTTTCATTTTTGACCCAAGGCACCATTTTAAATAAGTCTGGGTGCTGCCCCTTTACCTTTAACTCGGATAAGTTTGCTCAAGTCCTGTGTGGTATGGGAGTGACAGGGTGGCCCAGGGCTTTGGCTAGCAGTGAGCTACGTGCTCCATCCTGGGCTGTGACTCGCAAAAGAACAGGGCTGTGCCCTGAGAAGCAA
>NW_022960697.1:0-674 GCF_012274545.1 Fukomys damarensis | reverse complement strand
GAGCAGAGGGCGATGACTATTGTCCCCACAGAGGACACATGGAAGACGTTTGTAGCTGCCTGACTAGTGTTTGAAATAGAGCTTGATACAAAGCAGTGTTTTGAGTCTCTAAAGAGAGGCAGTGGTCTAGTTCAACTCTTACTACCCCTTTTAAAGAACAGCACTATAAGCCAGTTGTGTGGCCTATGCAGACCTATAATCCTAGCTTAATGGGAAGCTGAGTTAGGAGGATTGATCAAAAGTTCAAGCCCAACCTGGGTAACTTAGCAAGACCCTGCCTCCAAATAAATAAAAGAAGGGCTGGGGATGTAGCTCAGTGTGAAAATTTTGGGTTCAATCCCAAGAGCCACAAAAACCCCTTTGTACGCTGTTTTAGAAAAAGCTCCTTGGAGCGTCTTTAGCTTTTACTGAGCAACTACAGCATGCACAGTAGCGCTGCGTGAGGTCAACTGCCCACACTGGCCTGGCATCTTGCCTCACCCAGGGTCTACCCATTGACCCAGAAAGCTGTGGCTCTCGCTTCTCCCCTAAGGTCCGGTGACCTATGCCCAGCCAGGCCTTCTTTTGCTGCATACTCTGTTCTCTGTAAGGAGACTGCAGAAATAGCAAAGCAGCAGGCATTAAGAAAATATAGGCTGGGCATGGTGGTGCACACCTGTAATCCCAGCACTTGG
>NW_022960696.1:0-1847 GCF_012274545.1 Fukomys damarensis | reverse complement strand
ATCTAACATCACACAAATACGATCATATAGATCAATGATGGTGAACCTACGGCACATGTGCCACAGCAGGCTGTCTGTTATCACTGAAGGTTCACGATCACTGGTACAGACTAACGGAAATAGAAGATAAATTTAAATCATTTGATTTCCATAAAATAAATTTGATCTTTTTTTTTTTTTTTTCTGCAATGCTGGAGGACCAAACCCGGGGCTTCAGACATTTTAGGCAAACTCTTTAGCACTGAGCTATACACCCCAGGCCTGGTCTTCGTGTTTCTAACACTATATTTTCTGATTTTAAAAATTCCTGTGGATTTCTGGAGGGGAACACTTTTCTCCTAACACTAAATAAGTCTAATTCCAAATGTATATAACTTTTATTTTCACTTTGAAATTTATTACTGAATTTGTGATCATACCTGCTTTATGCCAGTCAGTTCCATGCAAAATTCAGAAAGAATTGGGTGTTCTTGGGGCTGAACATAAGCATGGAATTCAGATTCAATCTCTCCAGTTGATGTATTCAGTAATACCGCTGGAAATTCAACTAAATGAAAGAATAAAGTGACAATTGAAAAAACAATATCTAAATTAATGCTGTAGCCACTCTAAATTAAATACATACTACTGTCATAAAAGCATTATTGAAGTTTCAGTGTACATATACCAACACCTCATGATGTATTGTGTATCATCAACATGCACTAAAAAAAACCCTTTTCAGTAAAAACATTATGACCAAGGCAATGTGACGCAGCTACAATAGAGTTATGACAAAGAATAAATCAAAATATTGAAGTTCTGTGTATATCTATTTATATTTATGGAGACCAGTTGGGAGGTTGAAATTTATCCCATTTTTGGTCCCCACCTTTTCTGTCTTTTTTCTTTTTTGGTACTGGGAATTGATCTGAGGGCCTCTCAACTGCCAGGCTGGCACTGTGCCACTAAGCTTCATCCACAGCTCTAATTTACTGTTTTGCAAAGGTGTGTGTTTGTTTTTATTTTCTATGCAACTAAGGTTTTGCATGAAATTCCTAAATTATTTTATGTATCAACCTTAAAAATGACACATTCATTGCTAAATTTAGTCATTTGAAGTCTAGACTTACTTATTTCTTGGCTATTGTGATGCTTCCCATCATTCCAGCAAGTAGACTCAAAATCAATAACAATTAAGTAGTCATATAATTGCTCTGCAAAAGATTAGAGTGTTATGCTTTACCAGTGCCAAAAGTGCAGGGCTATAAAATGTAAGGAAACTAAGCACAATACTTACTGGATTTGCTTCTGCTTAGACTCTCATTTGCTGGTGCAATTGACTTTGTCCTAATTAATCCCAGCTGCCTACAAATACAAAACAACCAGTAAGAGATACAAACCCATTCACATTCGTTTGAAAAGGCTATCAAATTAATGGTACCGAACAAATGGCAAAATGCTCATTAATTGTTGTGACTGAAGAGAAATTAAACTGACCTTTAGAAGCAAAAGACCTAGGTTCTTGTACTACCTTCCTCTTCTGGTTTTAGTAATCATTTTACTTGCATAGCCCCACATATATAAATGATGGTAAATTTTATCTGCTCCCTTTACTGTATTTTACAGTAATACTGAGGAACTCAAATGACTACAGAGATAAGGATGTGCACCTTGATTTACTTTTTTGCATTTTCCAACTACTTGTAACATATATAGCATAGTTCTGAAGACATAAGAATAACATAGGGCATGGTACTAGAATATCTTCAAGTGAAATGGAAAAAAACAAGACAATGGGCTGGGGATTTAGCTCGGTGGTGCCACTGCCTGCCTCGAAAGTGCAAGGACCAGAGTTCTACCCCCCC
>NW_022960695.1:0-293 GCF_012274545.1 Fukomys damarensis | reverse complement strand
AATCTCAGGACACACCTCCACTCACTTGAGTGAGGGTTGTGTTCTTGTGCCATGGCTAGAAAAGAGGACTGTGCTACTAGTTGGAGGCTTATATGATGTCAAGGCATAAGTGGGATGCATTCGGAGCCATTGAGCTTTATTGCAGCTCCAACTTTTGAGAAGGTCCGTCTGCAAGTCCTGTAACCCAACTGAGCAGCACACAATTTCCCCAGTGACGGACCCACCCCATAGATATCCTTGTCTTCCTCAGGTGGCCCTGCTTCCCCAATGGGTGGTTGTAGAGCCCAACATGA
>NW_022960694.1:0-270 GCF_012274545.1 Fukomys damarensis | reverse complement strand
ATTCTGGTGCTTTTACCTCATTTTCTGTAACCCTCATATCTACCCTTCAATAAACATGTACCAGCCTTTGAA
This sequence comes from Fukomys damarensis, assembly GCF_012274545.1. NCBI lineage: Eukaryota > Metazoa > Chordata > Mammalia > Rodentia > Bathyergidae > Fukomys > Fukomys damarensis. The sequence continues at coordinate 198 of NW_022960694.1, read as the reverse complement.
ATCATTGCACCATTTTCTCCTTTATTTCTAAGACCCATGTTTTTTTCTACAAATGACCCTCAGAAACTGTACCTATTCTTAAACATACAATTCACTCTATGCCATCAATCAAACTCCTGTTGATATTACTTAAACAGTAAAATAGTTTAGAAAGAAAAGAAGATATTTTTCTGTGACATTAAACTTTATGGTCAACAT
>NW_022960693.1:0-209 GCF_012274545.1 Fukomys damarensis | reverse complement strand
CTCTTCTCCCCTCTCCCTTCCTCCTGCCTTCCACGAGATGAGAAGCTTTCCTTCACCACACCTTTCTACCATGATGATACTGCCTCATCTCAGGTGCAGAAGCAACAGACAGTCATCCGCCGTGGACTGAAACCACTGAAACTGTAAGCCAAAATAAATCTTTCTTCCTTTAAGTTGTTTGTGTTGGGTATTTTGTCACAGCGACAGAA
>NW_022960692.1:0-213 GCF_012274545.1 Fukomys damarensis | reverse complement strand
GAGTGCCTAGCAGCTCTGAGTGCACACAAGCCTCCAGAACTCTGTATACTTGGGGATAGGTTTCGTTCGACGTTAGTGCACAAACGCACTTTGCAGGGGGCTTCTGCGGTTTAAAGTGCTGTTTTCCAAGGTAAACAGTTTTTCTCGCCAATTAGCCGTTTAAAGCGAAAGCGGACAGTTTCATGAATGTGAAGTACTCCACAGAGAAAGGTG
>NW_022960691.1:0-873 GCF_012274545.1 Fukomys damarensis | reverse complement strand
CTCTCTCTCTCTCTCTCTCCCTCTCCCCTCCCCCTTTTGGCTCGAATGAAATGCATTTTGAAATTACATTGACTGCTTTCATGTTCCACATGTTTATATAGGGTTTCTTTAATGGACATTATCTTTTTCATCTGTCCCATTTTTGTCCCTTATACCTTTAGTATAGCTTTCTATATCACAATTCTGTTTGGCAATACGAACTTGGAACAGAGAAAACAATCTTTTCTTCTCCCTAAAGAAAGAACACTTTCCTCTATATTGCAAGGAATATGCATGGAGAACTTAAGTTTGAATTCAAAGCTATGACTAAGAATCAGCCTGTACTTTTCTTTTTCTGGAGAAAGAAAGGAAGATTGGAAAAGTAAGGCTCAAAAGCATTGTTTGCTGAAACTGAATTAAGTAAAATTATATGAAAAATAAAGGCTGTCAGCAGTCTTCTGGAGAAAATGAATCTTATTCTTTTGTATAGGAACTAACCCACTCAAACTTTATTTTTAAAGTATCATGAATTGAGGTAAAGAGGATCTGTTTTGCCATCAGAAATCATTTTCCTAGTCAACAGAAATGGGCAGGACACTCCTACAGAAATTCGCATTAACATGCCCTCTGTGATAGATTTGGGTTTTATGAATTGAATTTAGTCTGATTTGCAGTCTCACTTTCTCAGTTTCTCTTTTTTTCTTGCAGCTTATAGCACATTAAATACTTTCTTGTGTGGTTTTGATTTTCTACACACACACATACACACACACACACAAACACACACAACACATTACTAGGATAAAAAATAGGGTGAATGTTCAAATTTTAAAAAAAAATTATTGCAACAAAGGACACATTGCTTTTAATCCCCTTCAAAATACTCCTGCTCAC
>NW_022960690.1:0-1807 GCF_012274545.1 Fukomys damarensis | reverse complement strand
AAAAAAAAAAAAAAAAAAAAGATGCATAATATTTTTCCCAAGTGTCAACTATATTCTATTCTTTCTCTAATTCATACATTCATTTGTTTACACAACCAGCATTTCTTGAGCACTCAGTCGTCTAGGTGGCAGGAATCAGAGATGAGTAAGAACTAAGAACTGGCTCTTGCCCTGGAAGTGCTTACTGTAATAAGGGAGTCACAACTGGACCCCCTTTTAGGTAGGATCTTACAAGAAAATTCCACTGGAAGGACTCAGAGGCCTCTCCTGCTGTAGTGCAAATAGATTAATCTTTCAGTTCAGATCTTTTTTTGGACCTTTTCTCCTGAGACTAGGAGCCTCTGTTTCATAATCACTTCCCTGCAGTGGCCTCAACTTTGTATCCTTTACCGGATGGTCATAGTTTCCACCAGGGGCACCATGAGATGACATGCAAAACTCCTTTATTTTTTTCAGAGGTTAAACTTGACAAACCTCAGTATGCAAATTTTGGAAACTATTTGGCTTTGAAAGGTGATTTACTTTGCTGCTGCACATTATTTTCCTCTGCCTTATGCATTTATTTTACAGCTGCTAACTCTCATATGTACAATAGATTTTTTTTAACCTCCTGATTTCATTGACCAAAAATTTCTACTTATGTTCTTGCTTGCTTTGATACAAACTAGCAAAATAAATTTTTGTGAGGCCCATTAGTAATAGGAGCCAACCTTTGCCATTAGCTATCGAACAGTCTCTGTATAAGCCATGACATTTATGTCAGTAATGGTAGTACTCCTTTTTACAAAAATCTATACTTGAAGCAGTTAAGTACTGAGCACTGTTAAAAATGTTAAGAGTATCATGTGTGCAGCTATAGCATTTTTCTCACTCGTGGCAGTATTCTTTGTCTGGCTACATTCTTCTAAGTTTATTTGTAGGCATAAGTCAGGATCACATTTTGGGCTGGTCACTAATGCTAAGTGTACTAATTTTTGCACCAGTCTCAAGGTAGCATTTGATGCCCTTTTCTTTTCTTTTCTTTTTTTTCCTGGGATGGGATAAACTCATATTTTTTGCATGAAATACAGATTTGTTAGCTTCACCCAGCATCTTCCCATCCTCTGTCACACACTGGTGCAAGCCTCTATGCCAGTTTGTATTTGTTCTTCCTCAGTCCCCTTGTGGCTAGTTCTGTCTTTGTAGTGTCCCCCTGACTTGCCTTCCTTCCCTTTCCATGACTTCATGCCACTGTCCTTTGAATTTACAGCCTTCTAGTGTCTTACTTGGATATATTGCAGTAGTCACCTGATTGATTTCTTTTAAAATAAACTGCTTTATTTTGATAAAGTTCACATGCCACAGTATTTGCTCATTTGAAGAGTATAGCCCAGTGGTTTTCAATATTGACAGCTGGCATCACAGTCAACTGTAGGACATTTCGTCAGCTCTGAAGAGACCCCACACCCTTTGGTCAGCGGCCCTCTACTCATCCGCACGCCAGCCCTGCCTAGGCAGCAATTTCTGTCTCTCTAGATGATCCTGTTCCAGATTTGCATATGGCTGGAATCATGCATGTGGAAGTCTATTTCTGGTTTCTTTCACTTAGGGTAATGTTTTAAAACTTTATTTAAGTTATAGTGTACATCACTACTTTGTTGCCTTTTCTGTTAATCCTATTTTCAGGATCCATGTTTTACTAAGGTGTCATACAAGTCATATTAGTATCCCTTCTTCAAAAACTGATTTTGGCTTCCTATTATTGCCTAGAAGATACAGTCAGCACTCAGGCATGCCACACATTTCCGTTTTAGTTCCACTCTGACTG
>NW_022960689.1:0-217 GCF_012274545.1 Fukomys damarensis | reverse complement strand
AGAATCCTGATAATGTAGTAGAAAGAGCATGGGTTTGGTAATGTTCAGGCTAAACTTTGAATTATTGTTTTTTACCCACCAGCTGTGTTTCCACAGGAATCTTTCTAAGTTTCAGTTTCCTTTTAGGCAAATGTGAGAGAATATTACATTTTTAAAATGTAAATTAAAATGAAATAATGTTGATAAAGCAACTGGTAGGACGCTAGATGCAGCTCAA
>NW_022960688.1:0-397 GCF_012274545.1 Fukomys damarensis | reverse complement strand
TTTTTTTGGAGAAATCATCACACTGACTTCTGTAATGGTTGCACTAGTCTACACTTCCACCAACAGTAAAGCAGGGTTCCTTTTTTCCCATAGCCCCACCAGCATTTGTTATGGGTTGATCTCTTGATATTAGCTATTCTTTCTGGAATGAGATGGACACTTAGTGTTGTTTTAATTTTCATCTCTCAAGTGATTTGAACATTTTTCATATATTTATTTGCCATTTGCATTTTTTTCATCTAAGAAGTGTCTATTCATTTCAGATGCCCATTTCGGGACTGAGTCCTTAAATTTGGGGGTATCTGATTTACTTGCTTTTTATATATTCTATGTCTTATCTCTTTGTCTGAGGGACAGCTGACAAAATTTTTTTTGCTACAGTGTAGGTTGTCTCTTC
>NW_022960687.1:0-240 GCF_012274545.1 Fukomys damarensis | reverse complement strand
GGGTGGTAAGCACAATGCTCTGCCCTGGAAGTAGCACTGGGCTGGTGAAGCCTAACACTGGGCGGATCCCAGTGGCCCCATCGCCAGGCCTGCCTGTGGATGAGGCCTGTGGCAGAGTTCCAGCACCAGGGGAAGACACTTGGCCCCAGTCCACTGGACTTGTTTTCCGGCTCGTACCACCTGTGGCTGGATATGGTGGTCTTGACCTGCGAGTTCATCGCAGCAGTCAACAGCCCATTA
>NW_022960686.1:0-981 GCF_012274545.1 Fukomys damarensis | reverse complement strand
GCAGAGCAAGAGATCAAGGATTTTAAGGTTGAAGGCCTGGAAGCTCACTATAAAGTTGCTAGTGCAAATCTAGTTTGGAAGGTTGAAGAAACTGGAGACCAAAATCCAAAGGCATCGATGAAAACTGGAGGTCTTCCAAATTGAGAACACTCCATCCAAGCTACAAGCCTATTGGTTGATGCTACTCACTTCCTGGTTGGGTCTTCCTGCCTCAGTTTGCCCACCTATGTGCTGATCACCCAGAACTGTGCTTCAGTAATCTGCTAGGTTTTTTCTTAAGCCATTCAAGTTGGCATATCTTGATGGACAGTCACAGTGTGTGCATGCCGATATACAGAGAATGGAGAGCAGCTTTTCTTTACAGTATGTTGCTGGTTTTTTTAAAGTAGAAATGAAGATCAAGAAGATGCCTTGATGCCTATTGATATATCTTTCTCTATATATAGTTTTCCCATGAGTTCTGGTAACTGATACTGCTAGCCTTCCTACAGTAGATGTGTGTCCTTGTTCTCATCTTTTCTTTTCTGAATTGGTGATTTTTTGTTTGTTTGTTTGTTTTAGTTTTGAATCTGAAGGCAGAGACTAAAGGATGGTGGTGGTTGGAGATTGAAACTTTGCCAAGGGGTTTTGTTGCCCGCTGGATATCTAGTGAGTTGGGCTACCAGCTCTGTTGTAATAGAGTGTTTTTTTTAGTCAAAGCTGATACCAAAAAGTAGACTCCTTAAAAATCCAAGTTCATGAGATTGTATCTCATGAGAAGTGTATCCCATGAGAAGTGTGTCTATTCCCAGGAATGTTGGGATTTGCCCTTTTCTCGTCAACTCCCCTCACACTTTAAAAAATAAACAGATTTGATTCCTCAGAAGCTATCTCTGTGTGTATACAAAGTGGACTCTTTAGGCAATAAACTTTTTTCTTTCTTGTGGTCATTTACAAACAAGGGCTGTTTTTTTTTTTGTTTTGTTTTGTTTTTGTGCTGCA
>NW_022960685.1:0-426 GCF_012274545.1 Fukomys damarensis | reverse complement strand
ATACTCTTTGCAAGATAGAGCAAGCATTTAAGCTGAAGGTTGAAGGTAAACAAATGATTATTTTGTTACTTAAAGCCTTATGTGATCAGAAACAAATAACATGACTATTGTGCCAATCCAGGGGTAGGGTTTAGTGGGTAAGTTGGAAGAAGGATAAAAGTTTCTCTCAGTAGATGGTAGCTGTAGGATGCTGAGCTCCCATAGTATGCAGATACACTGTATTTCCCTTCTGTGCTCCTGAATCACTCTTGATGACTTATTTTTTCTCTATCCCAAGAACCTAGTACCTTACTCATTTTCTCTTACTGGCCAAACTTTATCCCTTCAGAAACTTCTTGGCCTACTCTCTTTTGACATGTCCATTACTTTGGATGGCTATGTAATTTGTCATCTAAACTTGGACTCCTTTGTGAAAGGAGCACTATT
>NW_022960684.1:0-285 GCF_012274545.1 Fukomys damarensis | reverse complement strand
TATTCACTATAAGTTTCTGGATCCTTTATGTATAATCAAAATATTTCTAAATAATTTTACTTTCAAATTTTACCACAAATTTTGATCACCCTTTGTAAAGTAGGAGGCATTCCAGTATGGTTGAATAACGTTTTATGGCCATTTTGCCAAGATATCAGTTTTATCACATTCCCCACTTTGACCATTTATGTCTCTACAGTGAAATATTTCATAGAGCTAAATAATCCAAACATAATCTTAGTTGATACTTATTTTATTATGGTCCATAAAGAATACCTCATTACG
>NW_022960683.1:0-203 GCF_012274545.1 Fukomys damarensis | reverse complement strand
TTTGGTGTTCTAGCCTGGCTCAGAAGGTGTGGACTCCTGTTTACAGTGCGGTGGGCAGGCTTGGCAGTTCAGCCTCCATTTAAGGGTACAATACATCAACATGCTAGACCATAAATGTAACATCTTAATTGTAATTGCAGAACTGTATGAGTAATGTATATGCCTTATTCTTTTAAAATTTATTCAAGTCTAAAATAAGAGAG
>NW_022960682.1:0-237 GCF_012274545.1 Fukomys damarensis | reverse complement strand
AAATTTGTGAGGCTGGAATGTCTTAAGTGCTACGGGAAACATACTGGTGAATTCTAACTCTCTTTTGTTTTCACAACTGTTGAATCAGGGATTCAATCCCCACATGGGCATGGGAGGTTATGGTCAGGGAAGGAAAGAGCCTGTCATACCCTGTCAAAAACTGGACTGTCATGTTTTGGGCTACTCACATTTTTCCTAGGGCCACTGGTCAGTTCTCTGCCCTGACTCGCAGCCAAA
>NW_022960681.1:0-250 GCF_012274545.1 Fukomys damarensis | reverse complement strand
TTGAGATGGACGTAGGTAATCAGTTGTGCTCATGATGATTCAAATAATCACACGGAACTAGGACTTTGGGGTAAGAAGCTCCTTCCCTTCTCTGTGCTTCCACTGTCTTCCCTTTCCCTTCCTCCCCACCCCTTCCATTCCCTTCCTTTACCTAGGAAATGTGCAATGCAGCCAGTTCCTACTAAACAGAGTTGCAGACAAACCCAACTAAGTTCTTGACTTCAGAGGAAATTATAATGCAAAATAACCA
>NW_022960680.1:0-1433 GCF_012274545.1 Fukomys damarensis | reverse complement strand
CACCTGGCTGGAGGGCCAAGGTCTTCCCGGAAAGGTCCCTGGCCCACCCCTTACCGGAAATCATTGTTCGGTCCTTGTACGCTTGCTACGTGACTTGCTTCCCCATTTGATCCCCATTTAATCAATATTACCTAAGTGACTACGTTGTCCTAATAGTATTAGTTGATCATGGTTTTATCCCACCTCACGCCCACCTTGTGATTTCCTATTGCGTCAATATTACCTAAAGGACTGTACTTGTAATTTCATTAGTGACTGTAGTTTTGTCCCACCTTGAACCCACCTCATCTCCTGGCTTTGTCCCATTTTGAGTAGCAGGATAGATGGGCAGCCATCTTTCCAGGCCCCTTCTGTCTCTCTCAGACAGAAGCTGTCTTTCTCTCAGTAAGTAGATTCAGCTCAGTGGTTCTGCCCCCTGCCTCACAATCTCAAGGACCCGAGTTCTAACCCTGATACCAGAAAACCATTTTTTTTTCTTACTCTTGGGTTCGGTTTTTTTGGTACTGGCGATGGACCTCAGGACCTTGTGCTTGGGAGGCAGGCACCGTGCCCCTGAGCTAAATCTCTGGCCCAAATTTTTCTCACTCTTAACCTCCATTGTTCCTAGGATTTGTTCTTGAGTTTTAGAGGACAGGAACTCTCACTTAGGATACCTAGCAGATTCAGGGGTTCAGCTCTTCTCCCTGGGTCACGTGGGTTGCAGGTGTGTGGCACTAGGCCGGCCTCACACTTTAACTTTAGTTAGTAGGGATTTGGGGCGTGTGAGGGTGCATTTCCTCATGGGCGCCGCTTCGTGCGTCCCTCCCTCCTCCCTCCCTCTCCCTGCCTCTGTTGCTCTTCCCATTTGCAAAAGATCTGCTTCTCTGTTTTCTATCACCTTTTGTTCCCTTTAGTTGTTTATGCTTTGAAGCTTTCTCTCTCTCTCTCTCTTTAAATTAATTTTATCGGTACATTTAAGGTATACAATATAATGACATCTTTGGACATTTGCACCTTTACATAATCCATCTTCGTTATTTTTCCCCACTCCCCTGCCCTCCCTTCAAGCCCTCCAACCCTCCCTATGTACAAAGACTTTGTTTGCATTTGTTCATTTTCTCATATTAATTCCATTCTGTTCTCCCCCCCATTTTGTTTTTGTTTTTGTTTTGGTACTGGGGATCGAACTTGGGACCTTTCGCTTTTGAGGCAGGTGGTGGAATCCCCCCCACTTGTTGAGACAAGGTCTCACTACGTACATAGCCCAGGCTGGCCCGGAATTCACTGCAATCCTCCTGCCTCAGCCTCCCAAGTGCTGAAATCACAAGCGTACCCCACCACACCCAGCTGAGTTTCATGTAAGAGAAGCTATGCAATACTTAAATTTTGTGTCTGATTTCTCTCCCTAAATACGTTCTCAAGGTGCACCCACCTTTAGAAGACATCCTACAATG
>NW_022960679.1:0-219 GCF_012274545.1 Fukomys damarensis | reverse complement strand
CCTGAGCTAAATCCCGGGTTCCAGATATTTTTAGCTAAGTCTGAAGGGCTTTTCTGAAGCCTGCAGGAGACCTTGACAGTTTGCAACTTTAGTTACAATATGGGTGACCTCCAAAGATTGACCAGGAGGAGGAAGCCCCAGAAGCCCTGGAAAACACACCCATTTCTATCTTGCTTTTTGTTTTGTTGTTGTTTTTGAGACAGGGTTTCACTATGTAGT
>NW_022960678.1:0-217 GCF_012274545.1 Fukomys damarensis | reverse complement strand
TCTCCTACTTCTTAGCTAGATGAAATTGTTTAAACATTTATAATAGATCTTACAAGGATTGTATGCACACAGTTTAAGAAAAAAATAACCATTAACAAAACATGGTAGTGATTTTGACTATGTACTATATTACTACTAGGGGTACTGTCAACTAACAATCAAACCTCCTATAGGCATACTGATTATGACATTAAGAAACCCTCAGAGGATAGCTTTA
>NW_022960677.1:0-247 GCF_012274545.1 Fukomys damarensis | reverse complement strand
CACTATGTAGTTGAGACTGACCTATAACTCACTATGTAGCCCAGGCTGGTCTTGAACTCACAGGGATCCTCCTGCCTCAGCCTCCCGACTGCTGGTATTACAGGCGTGTGCCACCATGCCTGGCCCCATTATTTGTCTTTATCAGACTGTTATCTTTTTTTTTAATTGAGTTTATTAGTACATTTTAGGTACACAGTACAGTTACATTCATTACCGGGATCTTGTACCTTTACATGACAGGTCTTGG
>NW_022960676.1:0-478 GCF_012274545.1 Fukomys damarensis | reverse complement strand
TTACTCCCTCCAGGCTATCATAACACAATGCCACATCTGGGTGCCTTAAGAAACAGACATTCATTGCTCAACATTCTGGAGACCAGCAGCCCAAGACCCAGGAGCCACATGGTCAGGTAATGGGGAAAGTTCTCTTTCTGGATGGCCAACTTCTCTCTGTGCCTTTCTTCAGTGCATGCATGAAGAGAGACTGAGCTCTGGTCTCTATCAGTACACTAATCCTGTTGGATCAGAGCCCTATACCAAGACATCATTTAGCCTTAAATGCACCCATAGAAGCCTTTTCTCCAAATACAGTCACATTTTGAATTAAGGCTTCAAACTGAACAAACATTTGGAGGGCACAGTGCTACAGTGCCAGTGGCTCTGATGTCTGGCACCCAAGTCACATACTATTCCAACAATAGAATTAGAGCTGGACTTGTGGCACCAGGAGAAGGCAATGCCAAGCCAAGAAGATGGCTGTCCTCATGCTGAA
>NW_022960675.1:0-225 GCF_012274545.1 Fukomys damarensis | reverse complement strand
CCCCCAGCCCTCACGAATGTACTCCTAAGTACAACTTGTGAAGACAGTACAGCTTGGCCTGAAGGCAGGAGGCTGCAGAGAAGGGAGAATTGAAACAAAACAAAGCATTGTGTCCATGAGGTGAGCAGCGAGCAGGCCACACTGGTGGTTTTCATTACAGGCCTTTTCCTCCATAGTTTGTCAACCATGCAGGAAGCTGTTACTTTTATGAAAATATCGACTTCA
>NW_022960674.1:0-203 GCF_012274545.1 Fukomys damarensis | reverse complement strand
GCTAATCAGCCCTCTCTCTGTTCTGCTGCCAAAACTGCTCCAATACTTCTGCTGACCCAAGGTTTTTCCACCCCCAACCCCCTTTCTCTGACTCCCCCACTCAACCAGACCCAGTAGATGACCCTACCCCATACCGGACGGCAAAAAATCCACTCACCCCTCCTCCTACACCATCCGACTCCTCCCCTCCTCTGGAATCTCCT
>NW_022960673.1:0-240 GCF_012274545.1 Fukomys damarensis | reverse complement strand
ACTATTCTCACTGCAGAGAGTTTGATGGTCACTTCTTTATGTGTATAACATGCAAAACAATTTGCAGGACATCAAAATAGTGCTGTTAGAAACATTGGATGGATACTTGTATTAGGCTGACATAATAAGAAAAGGAAAAAAATCAGAATACTTGAGGGCTATATCCAACTTTCTTCCTGCTAACAATGTGCCCTTACCTGGGTTGCTTGATTCATTTCTCCAGAAGACCCTCTGGGGATC
>NW_022960672.1:0-319 GCF_012274545.1 Fukomys damarensis | reverse complement strand
AGCTCTGAAGGCCTGAGAAGGCAATGGCTTTATTGCCCCTATGATGCAGAAGCTTAGGTATTGGACCTATGCAAGGTGGACGACTAGACAGAGATGTGGGCAAATTAGTGGGACAGCTTCAGGGCAAAATTCCACTTGCTGATACAGATGTCAAGGAAGCTTGTATTTGTCAGCCAAGGCTCTTGAGTGGAGGGATTTTTCCTTTGCGAATTCATAATCCTTGGCCTCCTTGATACTAGGTTTACAATGAGACTAAACTATTGCTAACTATAGGAATTCTCAGCCCAGCAATTCACGTTATAAGTGGACCCAGGCTTGT
>NW_022960671.1:0-589 GCF_012274545.1 Fukomys damarensis | reverse complement strand
CGCCCCCGTGCGTGTGCGTAAAGAGCGTGGGTGTGCTTGCAATGCTTTTCTGGTGGCCCCGGTGCGCACCTGAATGAGCGTGCGAGCGAGAGTGTGAATGACGGTGAGAAGACGCGCAGGAAACCTGTGGGTCGTGCTGAGGGACCTAGTGTGGGCAGGGAGGGAAGGGGAAGAGGTGGGGCGAGCGGGGGCTGTGGCCAGGTACCCGAGGGTAGGCGTGGAAGCCAGGTGGGCAGGTGCGCACAGGTGGCAGGGCAAGAAGAAAGGACGAACAAGAGGGAAGGTGGGATGCAGCAGGAGGCTGGTGGAGGAGGGCTGAAGGCCAGGAGCAAGGGGGCCTAGCAACCAGGTGCAGGTTTTCCAGCGGGGCGGCAGGAAGGCCGCTGGGCTGGCAAGGAGGCGCGGAGGTGAGTGGCTGAGCAGAGCAGAGCAGGTGCAAGCCAGGCGGGCGTCCCTGGAAGGCAAGGAGGCAGAAGCGATGGCGGTTTGGGCGTTGGAGCTGGAGGACCAAAAGGGGACTAAGCGCTGCATGGGCCGGGAATCGAACCCGGGCCTCCCGCGTGGCAGGCGAGAATTCTACCACTGAACC
>NW_022960670.1:0-589 GCF_012274545.1 Fukomys damarensis | reverse complement strand
TTATTTAAAAATTTGAGATATATGCATGGTTTCTCTTCTATGGGAAACCCAAAATATAAATAGTAAAAGAAAAGGTAAACAATAGGAAACAAGGAGATAGATATTTTGCAAAAGGGAAGGAGACCAGAAGATGGGGGGGGGAGAAGAGAAGAACAGGATTAAAGAAAGAATTAAGATGTAGATGTATTATGCACATGTAACAACTGCCCACAGTGAATGTAGTCATTGTGCACCGCAAATATGTACTAATAAAAAAAACTAGAAAACAGTAAAATAATGTCTTCCCTTAAAGATGCAGAAATTGAGAATGTGCTCTATCTCTTAGGATACAGGGATACATTTGTTGATCTTTGGTGCTTTTGAATTTGCCTCATCTGCAGATCTCTAGTTGAAGTTTTGCAGCAGAAGTGAATTCTGGGTTATGTGTTTTGGAGAGATGTTAGAGAATAATGACTTGAAAAAAACCTCCAGGATAAAAGGAGTTTTGTTGTTTTGGAGGTGCTGGGGGTTCAATCCAAGGGCCTCGAGCGTGCCAGGAAAGTGTTCTGCCACAGATCTATATCCTGATTCCTGAAAGTAGTCTTTAAAA
>NW_022960669.1:0-256 GCF_012274545.1 Fukomys damarensis | reverse complement strand
TTCCTACTTTAGGCTCTTGGATGGCTGTCATAGAACCTGCTGGTCTCTAGTGCTGATTTAGAGGAATGCCTAACACAGTAAATGAAAGAAATAGACTTATTCAAAACAAGAAGCACTTTTGCTCTCAACATACTTTCAGAAATTAACTAATCTTCTCTAACCCTCTCAAAAGAAGGTAAATAGCTTTAATTACCTGACAGATGGAGAAATGGAAGCAACAAGTCCCTAGATTCCACTTTATTGCTCAGACTACTAA
>NW_022960668.1:0-1154 GCF_012274545.1 Fukomys damarensis | reverse complement strand
GATGGGGAAATAAGATACTTGCATGACAAAGAACACCTGAGAAACTTCATGAATACCAAACCAACACTACAAACAGTTCTAAATAATATCCTAGAAAAAGACAATGAAGGTCACAATGGCATGAGGCCCAACAGAACAAATCAATTATTCAAGGCAAGAAACTAAAGGGAGAGAAAGAGAAAAATTAAAAAGATCCGACAACAGGGCAATAACATGACAGAACACCACAATATCAGAATATATATTCTTTTTGGCCGGACATGGGTCATTCTCCAAAATAGACCACATACTACTTCATAGAATATATTTAAATAAATGCAAAGGAATTAAGTTATCCATTTATATTATGAGACCATAGTACAACCTCAGACTTCCAACCCACCACTCAGACTTACAGCCTGTCTTTTCATTTTGTACAGTTCTGTACATGTTGTTTATAAAGACTCAGTGTCTTTCTTTGTATAGTATACCTTGTTTATACAGAACTGGAATTTTTGCTGACTTTACTGAATAGTAGTTTTATGTTCTGTTATGCATTACAGTACTGCAGGTAAGAGTTATACAAATTAAAGCAAAGTCATCAAACTAGAATTTCCTTTGATCAATTCTTTGTTCTGAGTATTATAACATAAATACTCAGTACAATTTGTCATTTAGTGACCAATTTATTTAACAACCTAGTCAGAGGAATATAATGTGTCTTTTGGGGGTCTTTTTTTTTTTGGTACTGGGGCTTAAACTCAGGATCTTGCTCTTGCAAGGCAGCAGAATCACTGAGCTAAATCCTTAACCCGCAGGAAAGGAATTTGATCATTAAGCAAGGAACATCTGTATAGACACTAAAAGGTACTGATAAAGAGTGAAAGTATGAACACAAAGATTAAGGATTTTTTTTCCCCAGGAGGCTAAGAAATATTTTATTGAGAACCAGAGACATAGCGATAAGAGAGGAAAACTCACGAGCCTACAAACTAAAACCCAATAGCCAGAGAAGGCCCTTTGGGTCAGGAACACTACATCCTCTTGTCCTTACATTCTTCCACCAGTAGACATACAAGACTGGGAAGCCAAGAGAAGGGGGCAATGGTTCAGGTGTCTCAGCCAGTGAGAGAATATATGTTTCATTATGAGTGATAGGATAAGGAGGCAAAGTG
>NW_022960667.1:0-223 GCF_012274545.1 Fukomys damarensis | reverse complement strand
TTTTATGCCAGTTTGTATGGTTGGGATAAAAATTACAAACAGTAGCATGTACTAATGAGAATGCAGAAAAACTAGATCCCTCAAAATTGGTGATGAGATTGTGAAATTTTATAGCTTGTCTACAAATACTTTAATAAATTCTGAAATTACTAAAATAAAGTCATTATATGATTATCTTATTAAGTAATTAATAATAAGAGTGTTGAAATTTCACTTTTGCACA
>NW_022960666.1:0-206 GCF_012274545.1 Fukomys damarensis | reverse complement strand
TGAATGGGGGGATGGAGGTTGCTGGGAACAAGACACCTGCTGCCTGCCCATTGTCTGCCAACCTGGCCACCTGCCAAGTGAATGCACTTCCCTTGGTTGGGCCAGTGGGTCTTGGTTCACATGGATCTCGCAGAGAAAGCTGCCCAGATCACATGACCTCTGGCACCTACTTTCCTGGAAGAACTAATATTCTAGCCACTGAGTAC
>NW_022960665.1:0-213 GCF_012274545.1 Fukomys damarensis | reverse complement strand
TTCTTTTAGGTAAACGGTGATGCTCTGAATGGTTTTTTAATTTAATTTATTTGGACAAGATTAATTTTTTCTTAGGCACAGCTCAATGAGGAAAAAAAAGCTGTAAGATCTTTTCTCGCACATGACTGGTATCTGCAAACAAAAAAAAAATTTTTTTTTTAAATTCACCTTTAAATACAACCAGTTTTTCAGGCTTCTTTGTCCACGTTACAT
>NW_022960664.1:0-1204 GCF_012274545.1 Fukomys damarensis | reverse complement strand
ATAAATCACACATGTGCAAATACCGAATAGTTTCTCTGGTGTGAAAAAACTATACTAGTATACGAAATTTTAATGAGAAAATTCAGAATGTGAAATAGGAAGAAAACGTCTTCAGGTGAAGGAATAGGCGGAAGTATAGGGCAGAGAACACATGGGGAAGGAAAGAAAATGGTAGAAAATGAGAAAATGGAAATATAATGTTTGGAAATGTCGAGGGAAGTAGGGACTGATGGGAGGGCCGGGAAAGGGGAAAAATGAGGAACAAGACCTGATATGTAAAGGTACAAGATCCCAACAACGAATGTGACTGTACTGTATACCCTACAATGTACCAATATATGCAGTGAGGAAAAAAAAAAATCCCTGAACTCCAGAATTCAGATGTGTGGCTCTTTCCCTGGGGTAAAATGACAATTCATGTGGGGTCCTACAATCAATTTTAGCTGAAGCAGGGCCACCTGAGGAAGACAAGGTTACCTGTGGCTGAGTCCCTAGCCTGGGATATACTTTACTGCTCAGGTGGGTCATAGGAACTGCAGAAGGGCATTCTAAAACGATGAAGATTTAATAAAGCTCAATGACCCTGCGTGGTCATACCTATACCTTCGTGACACTGAACGCTCCAACTAGTAGCACAGTCCTGTTTTTCAGCCATTCAACAAGGACCCAACCATTGCAACAAGTTTTTGAAAGTGTGTACGGAGATTTCACTACATGTCGCAGCCCAGGGGTGCACACTGGGGCAACTCAGGGAATATCAAACACAATTAGATCCTAGACTGAGTCCAACACTTTCTTTTCTTAAATGCCATTTTCCACAGCGCTTTCAAAACGTGTTGAAGCATGATGAGGTACATGATTTGCAATTTGGCTAAGCCCAAATGACATTTCAACAATGCTGTCTGATGGCTATCGTCCTCAGTCTAATTAAGGGACACACAGGAAATGGGAGACATGCGTGGTGAAGTGTAGAACTGTGCACAGCCATGTAAAGAAGTCAGAAGAAAATGAGCACAGGGGATGTGAAGTGGAGGTAGCCAGGGCAATAGGAACTTGTATGTGAGGAAAGGAGGAGACTTTGGTGGGCACCTGTTCTGGCAGGGGCTCAGTGGCCACAGGGGATTGCACAGTGGGCTTGTATGGGTTAACACAGTGCTGCCACATAGGAAACAGACTGGGAATTTGGAAGAGAGATACAAGGAAT
>NW_022960663.1:0-221 GCF_012274545.1 Fukomys damarensis | reverse complement strand
TTCTCCAAGGCAGAAGCGGCATTGACAGTAGGGCATAGTAGAGAGATGAAAGGACAAGAATAACCCTTTTTGGTAATTTTCCCAGAGATCTGCCCATTGGACCACCAGACTTTGGGGGAACATTGTAGAGCTAAATTATAACAGTTCTAGAGTTAATGTTAGTTTAGAAGCATGTTCTATGTCATAAGAAGACAAGGTCTAAAAGAGTAGGGGAAGTGGGA
>NW_022960662.1:0-352 GCF_012274545.1 Fukomys damarensis | reverse complement strand
CCTGCTCCAGAGCCCCAGGGGGATGTGCTGTGAGGCTCCATCGGAGTCTGTGGCAGACTTCGTTTGCTTGCTTGCCTTCTGCTGTAGCAGGGCCCCGTGAGTCACTTCCAGTCTCTGTGTCAGGGTCCATAGTCTTTGAAATGTTTGGATATTCCCTTTGAGCTCAGGTTTCCTGTCAGTCCTTTCCTTTGTACCTAAACTTTTTATGAAATTGCAGGAGCAGTGGGCTGTCGGTGTGAGAGTCGGATCAAACTTGTGGGGATGAGAAATTGACTAAGGGATCATGGCTTTTTATTCAGTAAGCTCTCTTGACCTCCTCATCATTTATCTTTGTTTTCTTTTCATTGCACAA
>NW_022960661.1:0-392 GCF_012274545.1 Fukomys damarensis | reverse complement strand
AAAAATTTCATTTTCTGTGGGTAATATGATGCAAAATGTTATATGAAAAGTGTCTTATAAGTTGCCATGACTAGAGTCATTATTTTACAGAGAAACCTGGAGTAGGTGAGTACAAGCTCCTAGTGTGAATGATGAGCTAGATTAGAAAACAAATCAAGACCTCTTCCTCCCTTATCCACTGTTCTTGAGGCACTTAAAGCATCATTGGAGACTGAGAACTGGAGAGTCACTGCTTTTTACACAAATACACGAGCTGTAGATTGCTCTTTATAAATGAACTATATTTAGGAGAGAAAGAAGCAATCCAAATATGTAGATTTTGTTTATGCTAATATATTTCTAATCTTAGAAAATTTGACTTAATTTATCATCCCATTTTGTGATTTACAAAT
>NW_022960660.1:0-247 GCF_012274545.1 Fukomys damarensis | reverse complement strand
ATCAAGCTATTTATTTCACTTAAGAGTATTGTCTTAACATGCATCCAAAGTGTAAATAAGGACTAAAAGGTATAATAGATATTTTGAAATAGGAGGAAAAGGTGCAAAGTGAAAGTAGAAATGGGAGAGGGAGAGGAAAAAAAGATGGGAATGGAATTAACACAAGAAACAGAAAAAATGGAAAAAAAGCCTTTGTAAATAGGGAGAGGAAGAGGGGTTGAAGGGTGGGCAGGGGAATGGGGAAAAA
>NW_022960659.1:0-200 GCF_012274545.1 Fukomys damarensis | reverse complement strand
CCTTCCCCAAGTCACACAATAAAGTAAGAAAAAATGGGTTGTGTTTAATCAGTTTTTTATTGTATTTTGACACTCAAGAGAAAAGGTATAGAGGAGGATTATGAATAACACATACTGCATGCTTTGTTTGATTTTGGTTTTTATACATTTGATTTTTATTGAAGACAAAATATAAATTTTCGGACATGCTCACTATTAAA
>NW_022960658.1:0-208 GCF_012274545.1 Fukomys damarensis | reverse complement strand
AAGCTTCTTGAAGGTATAATCTGCATGTGCTTTATTTTCATACTCCAAGTAGTACAGTGGTTGAATCGTAAAAGACAAGAGTATTCTGCCCGATGAAATAACTATACTCTGCTTTTCCTCATCCCTACATCTCAAAAAGGGACTCATCTTCACACCACAATATGAAGATTATGTACAGAAAATATTGCATCGTTGCAATGCCAAATGA
>NW_022960657.1:0-230 GCF_012274545.1 Fukomys damarensis | reverse complement strand
AAGAGATTGCCTAGCTGGTCTGAGTGCACACAAGCCTTCAGAAATCTGTATATGGGAGATTATCTCAAGTAGAGGTAGGAATAAAAACGCACTCCACAGAGTGCTTCTGTGGTATACACTGCAGTTTCTATCAGGAAACAGCTTCTTTCCCCTCTTAGCCGTTTGAGACCAAAGAAGTGTGTTTCCTGAATATGAAGTATTACACAGAGAAAGGTGCTGAAACTCTGTGA
>NW_022960656.1:0-765 GCF_012274545.1 Fukomys damarensis | reverse complement strand
GTCTTTGTCCCCATGGTCTCTTGAGGCATGGCGATCCTGTTTATGCTAGTCAAGTGCATAAAGTGGCTGTAAAGTAGGTTTCAATTAATTCAGCTGTTTACTCATTGGGCTAAAAAATATCTAATTAGATGACTCCTTTTCAGCCTGCTGCTTTTGTTCTCACCATTTTCCACTTCACCAGTGATTGGGGCCAAACTGTAAGATTTCCTCAATGTTATCAAAAAAAACTCTAATCAAATGAAGAATGTGCCAGCAAACCTGGTGAACAGTGTTGGTGGAAATAGCAAGAGGACAGCACAAAGTGCATGGTGTAAGGAGAAGTCCTTTCATCGATGCTCCAGAACCCTCTCCAATGCTTCTGCCTTCTCTACAGCCAAGCAGACTCCGCTTCTCCCAGCCTCAGAAGGAAACTCAGCTGGCCAGGGTCCAGTTCACACCTCTTTATGAGGTCAACTTAATGAAGCGTTCCAAAGCTGCCCAGGTTTGTATTTTTCTCACCATGCAGAGCTTGGTTACATACAGTAAGTCCCCATCTTGGGAACATTCGAGTTGTGAACTTTCACAGGTACGAAGGGGCCTCCCATTACCAACATTTGTAGATGCAAACAAATCACAGAAATAGCTCTCATGTGTGCCGGGCACTGTCACAGCTGTGCCGCTGTGTGCTGACTGGGCAGCGTGACAGCGTACAGCAGTACAGTGCTCATTCGGAGCCCGAGATGACCAGATGCAAGAGGAATAGCAGTGGTGATGTGAACAGGGCTG
>NW_022960655.1:0-3784 GCF_012274545.1 Fukomys damarensis | reverse complement strand
CACACACACACACACACACACACACACACACACATCAAACCTCTGATTTGCCTCAATTTTTTTCTTTTAACATCTGTCACTGCTCAGAAAGGCAAAAATCTTTGTCTTGTTCCTCACTTTATCTAGAATTTTATCTCATGCACAGAACTGTGTTGGGCATGCAGTAGATACTCAATGATTATTTGTTGAAAGTATTAGAAGTGCTTCATGAGTATTCACTGGGTCCATAAATAAAATTAATTTCAGCTAAAAGTCTATATAGACTTCCCTCTCTCCTTTTCTCTCTCTCTCCCTGTGCCTTTCTTCCTCTTCCCTCTCCCTCTTCATCTCTGTCTTCCTCCTTCAGTGTTAGGAATTTAACCCAGGGCCTTGAGCTTGCTAGACAAGTGCTCTAGCACTGAGCTATATCCCCAGCCATTTATTTTGGGGGGTGGGGCAGAGCCTTGCTAAGTTACCTAGTGGGCCTCAAACTTGTGATACCCTGCCTCAGCCTCCAGAGTAGCTGGGATTACAGGTGTGTGCCACATGCAGCGAGTGACCTACACCATCTGGGTCTGGGTAAGCAAACTCTACAGTATTCACACAATGATGAAATAAGTGCCCAATGGCAAGTTTCTCACAACATGTCCCTGTCTTCACAGGACTACTGCTATATTAGATTTTTCTTTTAATAGGGTTAAAGTTGCCTTTCATGTAATTGATGAATAAATCTATAAGTACATTTTATCTTGTAAAATAAGCAAGTCCAAAGGAGTTGTAAGTGAAACAGTCATTAGGTTGAACCTGACAATATGAAAATCATAGGGCAGAATTAGTGCAAGGTGTACACAGCTATCACCTTTTCCTTGTATTCCATCACATAGCACTTCTAAGACATAAAGGAGTCTTAAGAGAAAGTTGGTTATAACTGAGATTTAGTTAAGGTCACTGGGGTTCGGGACTTGCTTATTTTATAAGATAAAATGTACTTATACATTTATTGGATGCCACCAGTAATTGCAAACTTCTAAGTGAAATCCCTCCATCTGCTTTGTTAACGTTTTGCCCCTCCCAGCATTAGGAGGGCAAAGAGCAGTTTTTCTGGTGAGCATCTGAAGCGCAGATAAGTTGCTTTGTTCCTGCCTCCGTGCAACAGTTGGCAGATTTGGAGAAAGGAGAAAGGACACACGGCAGGTTTGAGGGGAGCTGGGGTCCACTTAGTTTCCTCTTTCTCTGGGCTTCACACCTGTGCCCAGGTGGACTCTCATGAAAACCAGATCTCAGCCTCTCCTTTGTTATCATGCCATTGCTATTTTTTTTTTTTTGACACAGAGCTTTACATTTTCCTCTTGAAAAACAAATCTATTCAAGCATGCAATGATCATATCCCATTATTACTGGTCCATGATCACAGATGACTTTTTTTTTTCCATCAAAAGACTTTTCTTTGATCACGATTTTACTGAATTTCCCTCACCACTTCCCTAAGTAGTTTTGCTGCTGGATTTTCATGCCAGTATGAGTTCTG
This sequence comes from Fukomys damarensis, assembly GCF_012274545.1. Lineage (NCBI taxonomy): Eukaryota > Metazoa > Chordata > Mammalia > Rodentia > Bathyergidae > Fukomys > Fukomys damarensis. The sequence goes on along the minus strand of NW_022960655.1, from coordinate 2,277 downwards.
CACTGAAATAAAATTCAGCATTGATGCAAACCCATCTATGGCTTCAATTAGTGGGCAGACTCTACCTGCAATATGAAGTGCTCTTAGGACCATAAAACAAAACTCACCTTTGCCAGCGATGGAGACCAGGGTGCTGGTGAGGGCCAGACTTGCATTGTCACCCAGAGTGAAGTTTACACAGTACATCCCAGAGCCTTTGAAGGCTCTTCTCACGGTCACCAGGCATGTGTCGTCCATATCCACACTGTTGCAGACCATGTCCTGGGCAAGCTGGCAGGTGGGGTCCGAGATGATGGTACAGACCTCTGTGGGGATGCTGTGACGTGGGAGGGGCGGGAGGGTGCACCCAGATCGCACAGAGGCACAGAGGAACACAATGTCAGTTTTTAAAAAAGAAAAATCATCACGTCTATAAAATTGGGCTTTGCCTATTCTTATTCAAATCAGATGATATTACATTGTAACGTATGATTTATTCTTAAATAAGCCAGGGGATAGGGTGCTGTTTCCTCTGCATCCTCAGGAAGGTGAGGTCAGGGGATGGAGGAGGAGGAGGAGGAGATGGTATCTCCCGAGGCAAAGGGCTGGCAGAAACTGTGAAACCCAAGTCATTTCCTCTGTGTGCTGGGCCCTTCAGAATGTCCAGAGATGCAGGTGCTTAAGTGTTGGGTGAAGATGTCCTTTGCTGTCAGAGTTGGCCCTGCCTGGGTTCCCGCAGAGAGATGGTGTCAGCAGCAGCACAGCTGGCCCCAGTTTAGACACAGGATGTGCTCTCATGAACAAAGTAATATTATCCTAGTGTGACTGGTGACAGCCCAGCTCAGGGACAGGAAAAACTAGGCCAAGGTCACACAAACAGCGCTTTCTGCTCCTCAGCCCTAAGCCAGGGAGCTTCTTAGTCGTTCCCTTTTATCAAATAAGGCTCATTTTTACATCATCCCAGTCTCTTGATTACTTGATCTATTTAAGCACACATATATTTTATTAGTTAAGGTATACGCATGTCAGTTAGTTGATTTGTTATTATAGAATTAATTGATGTAATATTTATTAAATTATTTATATTTGGTTCATTGTACACAGTCCTGACCAAATCAAGGGAAACCACATTATGGTAGAAAAAGCACTGTGAATTAGAGAGAGGATTATCATGCAATAATTCCACATTGGCTTTCTGCCCTCCAGAGTCTCAGGGAGCACAAGAGCCAGCTCTGAGTCAGACCTCTGACCTATAAGCTGGGCTCTCTGCTAGATACCAGCATCTCTTTGTATGATTACTGTGGGCCTCACTTGCCTCATCTGTGAAATGGGGAGACTCAGGACTGTTGTAAGGCTTCAGCGTGAGATGTAAGGTGCCAAGAACACAATAAGTGTTCAACTGTTGATCATAATTACTCTTCAAGCTAATCAATAGTTAAAGGTAACGAGCAATCTCAGCTCTAATAAAATACATGTGTACTCCATAGTGGCTTTCTATAGCCCTTTGTAAGTCTGTTTTCATCTGGGGCTTCTGATAATTTAAACCAGCACAGAAGGGACACCTGATGATCAAGACCTTTGTTCAAACCTAGGGTCCTCATTTGACCCAACTCTCTGAGGGGGACAATGTACTCACGTCCCCTCGCAGGTCACAGTGAAGTCCATCAGGGAGTTGTCAGGCTGTAGCTCAGGGCTTAGGACATCTGCTATCTGGATGATGTTAATCTCTAGGATTCCCTCTAACAAAATATTCACCATAGAAAATGTCAAAACATAACAGAAACAAAACCAGACCACTCTTCTGTACACTGAATATTGTGTCCTCTCAATTTTGCATGCTAAAATGCTAACCAAGGTGATGGTATTAGGAGGCGGGCCTTTGGCAGATGATAGGATTAATGTCCTTATAGAGACCCCAGAGAGCTCCCTTGTGCCTTCTGCCATGTGAGGACACAGCGAGAAGATGGCCATCCATGAACCCAGAAGCAGGGCCTCAACAGACCCCAAATCTGCTGGTGCCTCCATCTTAGGCCTCCAGGCTGTACAACCACAAGAAATGAATTCCAGCAGTTTCTAAGTCACCCATGTATGGTATTCTACTATGGAAGTCTGAATGGACATAGGCGCCCTTCTTAAGGAGTCCGCACCCCATCCCCCAAACGAAGACAGCCTTGTTGCCAAACAGAAACACAGCTCATCTGGGAACCAATTTAATTTTTTGAGAACGCATGTCCAGATCTCATTTTCTTTCTTTTTTCTTTCTTTCTTTTTTTTTTTTTTTTTTTTTTTTTTTTTTGG
>NW_022960654.1:0-260 GCF_012274545.1 Fukomys damarensis | reverse complement strand
CATGGGAACTTAGGCTGCCAGTTCTGAGTAGGGTCAGTGTTAGGATTTATGAGCGTGAAATGGTAGGCATTCACGGACCAGGTAATTTGAGTGTGAGAAAAAACGTGAGGGCAGTGAGGTGTTTGAAGAAGGGATGTGCTTTAGGTTTCCAAAGACTTGAAGAAGGTTTTCTAAATATAATGGGTCTCTTTGGCTGACAAGTAGGGCTGACCTAGATATATGGGATGGAACAGGCTCCTCATTTCACTCTCTGTGTATTG
>NW_022960653.1:0-1838 GCF_012274545.1 Fukomys damarensis | reverse complement strand
TTTTTTTTCTTGTTTTCTTCCTCCTAAGCTAAAAAGGGATAGAAATTACACCAGTGAATGAAACGAAACTCTCTAAAATATTAATACTGTGCTGCAGAAGAGGTGTAAATGATCTCACTCACGTTTGCCATTTTCATCCAGTATGGTGGGTGGTCCCTGCTAAAAACCAAACAAAGAGAAAATAACTCAGCTCTTGAATCACAGGACACCCCGCCCCCAGCCTGGGTGAAACTTTAAGAAATGGGGAACGTAAAACACAAAATAGCAATAGTTCTGCCAATATTGTATTTGCCTCTTTAGATTCATTTTGATCTTGTTCTGCCACTGCGTATCACTGCCAATGGTGTGAAAGAAATGGAGCTGGAGTGGAGCGAGGTCCTCTCTGGATTTGGACAAGGTCACAGCCCCTCCTTTTGTCTTGACCCCATGCTTAGAAATTGCTTAGGTGCTAGGATTAATTATCATTAGCAGTAAAGCATAGGGAAGTCAGATCAGACAAGAGCCAGAGAGAAAGGGCATGTCAAAAGAAAAAGGAAGAAGCCAGACATAGTGGCATACCCCGTGCAAACCCAGCACTCTAGGAGGCTGATGCAGAACGATTGTAAGTTTGAGTCCCTCATGGGCAACTTTGTGAGACCTTGTCTCAAAATGAAATATACAAAAAGGTCTGGAGATGTATAGCTCAGTGTGAAGGGCCTGGGCCCAATCCCCAGTCTGAGCAGAGAGAAAGAGAGCAGGGAAGGGGAAGGGTGGAACAAAAAGGAGGAAGCTGTATTGTTTAAGAGAGGCAAGGAAATTTTAGAGCAGCAAAAGAGAACCCTAAGTAACGAAACACAGGTGGCCGGCTGACCAGGGAAGGGAAACCGTCCCCATCCCCGTGTAGACTTGTTTCTGGGAAACAGCTGCTCAGCCAGCATCTGCCTTTCCTTCCCCTCCTCTGCGTCTTCTCGCTGGACCATGCCGAGATGAGCGTGGTGCCATCCACACAGACGTACAGCCCCAGCGTCCCTGAATCACTGCCCAGAGCAATGTCCGCCTCAGACTTTGTGAGTGAGGAATGAGCTCTGCTGTGCTGAGCTGCTGAGCTTGGGTAGGTTGCTGGTTGTACCTGTAGGTATCACCCACACGAACTGACACGGACACTGATGCTGAAAGGAGCTCTAGAAATAGTGCCTTTTTCTTTTCACCTTTGCTTACCAGTTAATTATTTCCTATTGTCTTCTTATTCTTCTACCACCCTACCCAAAACTGTCAGTAACAACCATCACATGGCATTTTTCATCTTCAAGCTCAAGAGTCTTTCCGGTTACTAGAGGCAATCATTTTGCAGAGCACTTTCCCACCGTGTGATGTTGGTCTTCAGCCTCCCAGCTGAGGTATCTGCTTCTGGCATCTCACAGCCTGACCACAAAGCCACTGCCACATATTTTAGTACCAAATATAGTCATCAAGATTAATCAGAAAGTAGCAGTGTGATATGCTGTACTGAGGTGCTGTACCATTTCTTCTCTTGGGATACAGACAGAGGAAGGCTGTGGTCTCACTTTTCTTTGCCACCTCTTTGGAGCCAAGAGACCAAGTCTTTTTTTGGTCTCGAACTCACAGTGCAGCAATCCTCTGCCTCAGCCTCCCAAGTGCTAGGATTACAGGTGTGTGCCACCACTCCCTGCTGAGACCAAGTCTTTATAATTTTTTTTTCTTTGGTACTGGGGATCAAACTTGGGTCCTTGTGCTTGCGAGCCAGGCAGCAGAACCACTGAGCTAAATCCCCAGCCCTAAGTCTTTATAATTGAATGTGAGCAGTATGGTGCCACCTGTGACCAGAGAGAGAGAGAGAG
>NW_022960652.1:0-709 GCF_012274545.1 Fukomys damarensis | reverse complement strand
GCCAGGTAGTCTATGCTACTTCTGTTTATTCCACCCATTGAGCCAAGTCCATTGCTCTGTTCAGTGTGTCGTGTTCCCGAAATGTCCACATGAGATGGGTAGGACTGGAATTTTGAGTGAGGAACTAGATATTGAGGATATATATTGGGAGAAGTAGGATCAGAGTTAGTGAGGCAAAGATGGAGGTCTCAGATATCAATTCAGTGTCCACAGAGCCTGGCAGATTGTCAGAGTGCACAGTGAGTGTTAGGGCCATGACAAAGCTCAGCTGTCATAATGCCGATGAGTTCGCTGTCCGGAACGGCGGTCTCAGTTGCCAGGGAGGGGTGGACTGTGGGAACTGTGGAGACAGCAGCAACAGGCTAGGCCCTGGGTGTCATGCCCATGCATTCAGGACAGTCTCCTGGCTCCTGCTTAAAGAAACAAGAGAGAGGAGGCTCGGAGGACATTGAGGACTTTTGTCCCTCAGTCCTGGTGGCACTGGATGCAGGGCATCAACCATATTCATGACCACATCCCAGAAGTCAGCAAGTGCGTGAGTGGATACTCTGCCTTTCACCATTTCGCGTCCTATTAAGACAGATTTAATGACTGCAGCAGCCAGTTTGCCTTTGTCAGTGGTTTTCATGTACATCAGAGTTTTAATAAAGTATTTCACAGGACTTTTGTACAGTTTTAACCCTCCATCTCCAGACTTTTTCGAAATCCT
>NW_022960651.1:0-380 GCF_012274545.1 Fukomys damarensis | reverse complement strand
TATTTCTGTGGACTCAACCAACCGCACACCAGATATATTTGAAAAAAAAATTTTATATTGAACATTCCAATGTTTTCTTGTCATCATTCCTTAAAGAATATAGTAAGAACTCTTTATGTGGTATTTACATTATGTTGGTTATTGTAAGAATCTCTCTTTTTTTCTAATAATTAAAGTTTTCTGTTTCTCTGGACCCTACTCATCTTTTATAGAACTTGTAAAATGTGTTCCTAGTTGTCTTTGTTGTTTGATATCTTTGAAAAAGTCTGTATTCCTAAATTGTACAAATGCAATTGACTTTTAATATTGATCTTGCATCTAGTCACTTAGTGAGTCTCTAGTGTTCTTAATATTTTTGTATATGTATATAAACCCTCATA
>NW_022960650.1:0-224 GCF_012274545.1 Fukomys damarensis | reverse complement strand
TATTTTCTTAAATTTTTACACAAAACTGGGATCATAATGTGGCCTTATACACCGCCATTTAATCTACTATTATCCTGCGAACACGGTCCCATATCATTAAACTTTTTTGCAAATGTGTTTAGCAATGATACAATATTTTATGAATGTACTGTGAATTACTGAACTAATCCTATTCACAGACTTATATTGATTCGAGTAACAAATGTGCCGGTGTGACCACATTG
>NW_022960649.1:0-750 GCF_012274545.1 Fukomys damarensis | reverse complement strand
GAATAAGGCCGTCTCCTGGCTGCGCCGGGAGGGTAGCAGGACTCCACTCTGTGCGGCCGACCGTCCTCAGGCCTCTCGGAGACGCGGTCCATCTTCAGCAGAACTGTGCTTGTTGAGAATCAGGACGGAGATTCCTCAAAACTAAACAGCAATTCCATCGGACCCAGCCCTGCCCCTTCTCATCTCCCTAGAGTTGAAGACCTCACTTCACAAGGATGCGAGCACGGCAGTTATTTTCAGTCTTCTCTGTTGGAGAACTGAAAAGTGAGCAGAGCCTCAGTAAAGAATTAGAACAAAACTCCCCTAACCCTGAGGCTGCGGTGTGACCCATTCCTGTATACAACCCACTACTCCGTTTGAAAGCTTTCTACACTGCCTGCTGGTGCCTCTATTTGACTTTTTTCTGTTTTTCCTTCTTAAATTTATTTTTAGTTGACAAATTAAAGTTGCGCATGTGTGTTAAGTGCAGCAGGTCTGAGATGCACACGCGGGCGTCCAGCCCTGGCTGCATGGAGCGAGTCACATCTGCAGCTCGGCACACGGCTCTCATGTTTGTGGCGAGGACGCTTCAAACGCTCTCTTAGCGACACCAAGAGCGCCACGTGTGGGCAGTGACTGCAGCCGCTGTGCCACGCAGACCCTGGACCCCCTCTTCCTAACTCAGTTTGTCCTCCTTTCTTTCCACATACACTTTTGTTCTTTCCACCAATAGTTTAACAAACACCTGCAACCAACAGCCCTCTGCGGCGT
>NW_022960648.1:0-468 GCF_012274545.1 Fukomys damarensis | reverse complement strand
GGGAATTAAATTTAAAATGAAAGTCTAAGTAACTGGTATCTATACTAACGATCAAGCTATAAATCTGGCCTCCATGACCTTTATGGTCCCTATGTACCTTGCTGTCCTTGGAGGATGCACCCACACCTGTGATTCACTTGCCCACGGTTTCCGGGTGGCACGGTGCCAGCCCTGGCCAAGTGTTCACAGTGCAGAGTGCGTTAGACTCTTCTGCAGTGAAAGTCAGTATGTAAATGTGCAACATGACATTCTTCTAGCTTCCTGGCTGCTTTCAGCGAGCACTGACTGCCACATGAGGTCTCAAGTGTTCTGGCGTAGTATGCAAGTGTTCAAAAGAAGTTAAAAGTAATGAAATTGGATCTACATCTCTGTAGATATTCGAGCTGGCATAGAAGGGAGTCATGGAATGAAGGTTGGATGGTCTCCACTGCTCAGCCTAGGCATGTGCCTGTGATGCCAGGCTACTAA
>NW_022960647.1:0-203 GCF_012274545.1 Fukomys damarensis | reverse complement strand
TCTTTCTCATTTTTAAAAATGGATCTAGGAAACAAAATCAAGAAACCAGGGAAAGTTATCATTATAATATTCTTTTCTTAGGCTTCTTCTCCATTTTAGTATTTCTCCTGTTAACTGCGCCTCTCCTCTAAGCCTGCCATACTTCCATAACTGATTTTTCCCATGTAGCCCTTTATGCTCCACAACTGTTTATTCCTCCTCTC
>NW_022960646.1:0-235 GCF_012274545.1 Fukomys damarensis | reverse complement strand
ATATAGAAGACCCCAAAACCTCAATCAATAGACTTCTAGACTTTGTTGACAGATTTAGTAAAGTAGCTGGATACAAGGTAAACACTCCAAAATCAATAGCCTTCTTATACCCAAATAACAGACTCACTGAGAGTGAAATTAGGGACAGAATCCCTTTCACAACAGCATCCCAAAAAATGAAATATTTAGGAATCAGTTTAATGAAGGAAACAAAAGACCTCTATATTGAGAACTA
>NW_022960645.1:0-775 GCF_012274545.1 Fukomys damarensis | reverse complement strand
CTCACAACAGATATGGCAGAAGGCTGTGGATATTATCAACCAGGTCAGGCAAAATGCAAGTCACAGCTTTATTTCAGGGGTTCTGCAGCACCAGCAGAGCTAAAGTGAGGCTAAGACCATCAGGAAAGGCAGGAAGGTATGGGTTATAACCATGGAGACATTGAGACAAGCCTATGACACACATGGTACAGAGGACCATTTGTATTATTGAAACCTCTGAAAGGTTCACCATCACTGAGCTAGATCCAAATCCAAAGAAAAAGACTATGTGAATCATAAGTTACACAAGGCAGAGATTGGCTTTAAATGCCAGCAGACCCACGACCAGCAAGGAGGGCAATGGTGTGGCTCAGACCAGGGTAGCTGAAGAGAGAATCTTGAAGCTTTCTCCTCCACCAAGAGTTTATATAAAGCCCTCTCCTTCCTTGTTCATCTTTGGTAGAGATAAGAGGAGAAAAGAACAATATTACAGACAAAGCAGCTTCTTTCTGGGACACTGGCATTCCCTAAAAGGACTATTGTGTTAGGGGGTGAAATCAAGCTAGAAAGAAGATTGGACATTTAACTTTTTTTCACATCCTTCTGTTTCTAGGGAAAAAAGACCAACTTAGTTATAGATAATGGAGTTCATTTGTCTCACTCTGAGTTGTAATGTAACCCACTTCCCTTACATGTGTGTCTATGCTTAGCAGCTAGCAGTGTGCCCAGAACAAAGTGACACTTGATCAATTTTACGGGCCTTTATGGCAACAAAGAAAACTTGCAGAACAAGTTT
>NW_022960644.1:0-292 GCF_012274545.1 Fukomys damarensis | reverse complement strand
GTTTCTAGGTCTCTGCCTGGCAGAGATTGAAACACTGTTGTGAGGCACTTTTAGCAGAGAAGCCTTTCAGGCCTAAGGGAGTGCCTAGCAGCTCTGAATGCACACAAGCCTCCAGAACTCTCTGTACATGGGGATAGCTTCAGTTTGACGTTAGAACACAAACGCACTTTGCCGAGGGCTTATGCCATTTAAAGTGCAGTTTTCCCTGGGAAACAGCTTCTCACGCCGCTTAGCGGTATAAAGCAAAAGCGGTCAGTTTCACGAATGTGAAGTACTCCACAGAGAAAGGTGC
>NW_022960643.1:0-240 GCF_012274545.1 Fukomys damarensis | reverse complement strand
TTATTCTGCATTTTTCTTTTTCTACCAAACAATATCTCTTTTTAATGACCCTTGGTTTTTTTTAAATGTGGTATTAGAATTCAAACTAGGGGTGATCTACACTGAGCTACATCTCCAGCCTTTTTAATATTTTATGACAGTGTGTCACGAGGTTATCCAGGCTTGCCTTGAACTTGCGATACTCCTGCCTCAGCCTCTCAAGTAGCTGGGATGACAGGCATACACCACTGTGCCCAGCCT
>NW_022960642.1:0-216 GCF_012274545.1 Fukomys damarensis | reverse complement strand
TAAAAAATGCTATTTACAATACCTTCTAGTTTTTCAGGTTGTAATATTCTTGGAATTTTGGGAATTCTTTCTACTTTGTTATGATTAAATTTTAACTTTTCTGAGTACCAAAAAGTTAAATGGTAACTTTTATTAAAGTATGAAAAAAATGAGTAATGAAATTGTGACTCTGGATTTCAATTGCTTATTGTGGATTTGTTAGTTTTTAGCTAAATT
>NW_022960641.1:0-284 GCF_012274545.1 Fukomys damarensis | reverse complement strand
TATTTTCAACTGAGAGATGGGCCCATAATTTGCTTTTTCTAGAGTAGGTCATTTGCTGGTATGAGAATCAAAGTAACAGTTGCTTTGGAGATGAATTTGGAAGTATTGCATCCCTTTAATCTCATGGAAAATATTAAAGATCATTTGTAGTAGTTCTTTTCTACACGTCTTTTCAAATTAAGCAGAGATTCCCTCAGGACCTGAACATTTCTTTGGTACTAATATTTCAATGCATTTTAATTTCTTATATTTTAATTAGAAGTATTTGTTAATTTAGAACTTTT
>NW_022960640.1:0-311 GCF_012274545.1 Fukomys damarensis | reverse complement strand
CAAACTACACTGCAATGCTCTGGTACTTGGAGTCCAACACTCTAACTCATCCTCAGAAAAATCCTTGCATTAATCCTAAGCCTAAATCAATCCATTATCCCCACACTCCAAAACTGAATTGCTTGAAATACTACATTGTTCCTAAACCTAAAGCAAAATCTAATCATGACACTAACTATGAAACCTACACTGCAACATACAGCTAGTTATATTCCAAGTCTAAGCATTATCCCAACCTTAACCCTAATCCTAAGCCTACCATAAGCATAACCTAGATACCTTCAATCTCACACCAATGCTACCCATAATCC
>NW_022960639.1:0-519 GCF_012274545.1 Fukomys damarensis | reverse complement strand
ACAAGAAAAAAATGGTAACAATTCCTAACCGTGTTACAAATAAAACAAAAACTGAGGTCTATGCATATGAGGCAGGAACACAACATGAATGCAGGCTTTCAGGGAAGAGAGAACAAATCTCACACACACACACGCACACCATATATATATACACTGAGCTGAATGTAATTAGTATGTATTGCTGATAAAAGTTCTTAAAAATCATGGAAATGATAATGGTCAAATTCATACCTGCAAAATACAAATAAAGAGGATGGAAGTGGCTGGATACCTGGACAATCAGGTAATCGAGATGACATAATCTCGTACTCATATTCAGGTTAAAAACTATTTTTTAAGTCAAGGAAAACACTGCCATGTGGATGAGCACCCAGCACAGCCCTGACTCCTTCGAAATCAGAATGAGACATCCTCACCTCCAGTGCCCATTCCCACTTACAACACTGACCCCACAGTCCTGGAGCGTTTCTCCAGGAGCTGACCTTCCTCATCACACGTGGCAAGAGCCCTGCCAACACC
>NW_022960638.1:0-908 GCF_012274545.1 Fukomys damarensis | reverse complement strand
CAGTTTCTGGTGCTTACACTCCAAAGATGGTGTGAATGGCATCTCATGGGACTGGTCGTGGTCCTCCTGGGTTGTCCTTCACTCTAGACGAAGTGCTCTGCCTCAGGCCCACTTGCGGACCTCTACGCAGTCCTCTTTTTGGTGAAGTCCGATATCTTAGGTAGACTTTGGTATACTTTCTGAAGCAGTACTCCTTTTCTTATCTCCGCCCTCTCAGAAATGCCCCTTCCACATTTCCTACTATTTGCCTGCCCACCAAGCTCACACTGGTAGCTCCCTCCGTTCCTTGTATCTGACTTCCAAATTCCCAGTTTGTTTGCTATGTGGCAGCACTGTGTTAACCCCTAGAAGCCCACTGTGTAATCCACTGTGCCCACTGAGCCCCTGCAAGAACAGTTGCCCACCGAACCCTCCTTTTTCCTCACATCCACAAGTTCCTATTGCCCTGGCTGCCTCCACTTCACATCCCCGGTCCTCATTTTCTTCTGACTTCTTTACATGGCTTTGCACAGTTCTACACTTCACCACGGATGTCTCCCATTTCCTGTGTGTCCGTTAATTAGACAGAGGATGATAGCCATCCGACAGCACTGTTGAAATGTAATTTTGGCTTAGCCAAATTGCAAATCATGTACCTCATCATGCTTCAACATGTTTTGAAAGCGCTGTGGAAAATGGCATTTAATAAAGTGTTGGACTCAGTCTAGGATCTAATTGTGTTTGATATTCCCTCAGTTGCCCCAGTGTGCTCCCCTGGGCTGGGACATGTAGTGAAATCTCCGTACACACTTTTACAAACTTGTTTCAAGGGTTGGGTCCTTCTTGAATGGCTGAAAAAAAGGACGGTGCTACTAGTTGGAGCCTTCTGTGTCACGAAGGGGTAGGGATGACCAGGCAGGTTCATTGAG
>NW_022960637.1:0-334 GCF_012274545.1 Fukomys damarensis | reverse complement strand
TCCACTTCTCAAGCTCACTGAACTTCCACTTAAGAGTTTGCACTTCATTATTTGTAAAATTTAGATTAAAAGAAAAACGTGGATGCAAATATTGGATTCTGACTAATGTCGTAAACGCCGGAGTTTTTCTGGGTAAATGTGTCTGGCACATTTTGAAATGTTGCAAAGATGGGATGGTTGGGTGGGTGGTGGACGAAAGGAGGAAGGATGGATGGATGGCCAGACAGGAGAAACAGCAGGGATGGTCAGACTCCAATGCTGGCCGCTCGGGGGTGGGTTTATAGACGCTTCTCGTAAGATTCAACCTTGCTATTTGTTTGAGATTTTTGTAAGA
>NW_022960636.1:0-239 GCF_012274545.1 Fukomys damarensis | reverse complement strand
GCACTTAGGGAGATGGAGGAAACCTTTATTATGCCACAAGGGGGCTCAGAGGAGTTTGTACTCCAAAACCTGAGTCTTGAACAGAAACAGAAGCAACCTTATATAAAGATCTACAGAGTGGCGGGGCAGGCCCACCTACCAGGTGAGCATGTTCGCTGAGGTGGATGGGCAGAGGAAACAGAACATTCTTAAAACTTTGGCTAGAAACATTGTGTAGCACAAACAGTTACACTGCTCAA
>NW_022960635.1:0-534 GCF_012274545.1 Fukomys damarensis | reverse complement strand
ACCGTTGACAGTGTGCTTCCCTTAAGCAGGAGACCTGGTGAGAAGGGAAGGTGCTTCTACCAATGGTACAGAAACCTGGGAGCCCACTGGGCTCTTCACCTTTTAAACTGGTTTAGGTTTAGTATCAGCAGTTCAGTGTCAAATGATGTGTTCCTCAAGGAGATTTCCAGGTCGCCCACGACACTTAGACCAGTTGTAAATGTATGTACCTAAAAATGAAGCTCCTCTGAGTCTTGCTTCAGACACAGGCTAACCTGGGAATGGACGTCCTGACCAGCCAAGCAGCCATACCAGAGGGAGATTCTGACATAAATCTTCAGTTGAAATACTTTCAGTGTGATACGAGCTGATTCAGGACTTGCCACCTTGATATCCTTCTCTTCCAGTCTTGGAGAAAAGCAAGCATCTGGTTCTAGCGCCATAGCCACGGCCACAGGATCATGGGAGTTATTTGACTTTATGACTTTGAGCTCCCAGTGGTGCAGGTAGCCTCTTCAAACCCTAGCAGTACTCTTGTGGACATGGTTAGAACTC
>NW_022960634.1:0-8523 GCF_012274545.1 Fukomys damarensis | reverse complement strand
GACAGTTTTGATTTCAAAGGGCTAAGTGGTGAAAGGAGCTGTTTCCCAGGGAATACTGCAGTTGTGACACAGAAAGCACTCTGCAAAATGAGTCTGTGTTCTAACCTTAAACTCAACCTATCCTCAAGTATACAGGATTCTGGAGGCTTGTGTGCACGCACAGCGGCTAAGCACTCTCTTAGGCATTAAGGGCTTTTCTGCTACAAGCAACTCAAAACAGTGTTTCAATCTCTGCCAAGCAGAGACCTGCAAACAAAAAGAAAACTATTTGTACTCCATAGAAGATGCGGGCTTCACCGGTAAACTCACAGATTTGTACAACCTTTCTCTGTGGAGTACTTCACTTTCAGGAAACTAACCACTTCGGTTTCAAAAGTCTAAGCAGAGAAAGAAGTTGAATCCTGAAGAAAACTGCAGTTTAAACTGCAGAATCACTGTGCAGGAGGCATTTGTATTGTTAACTCCAACTGAACCTATCTCCAACTGTACAGGATTCTGTATCCTTGTGTGCACTCAGGGTTGCAAGTCACTCTCTTGGGCCTTTAGGGGCTTTTCAGGTACAGGCACCTCACTAAAGTGTTTCAATCTCTGCCAGGAAGAGTCCTACAAACAAAACAGAATAGAGTAGTCCTCCATATAAGATATGAACGTCACTGGTACCCTCACAGAGTTGCAACACCTTTCTCTGTGGAGTTCTTCACATTCAGGGAACTAACCGCTTTGGTTTCAATGGGCTAAGAAGGTAAAGAGGAAGCTGCCCAGGAAAAACTGCAGTTTAAACCACAGAAGCACTCTGCAGAGTGCGTTTTTGTTCAAACGTAACACTGAACCTATCTTCTAGTATACAGAGTTCTGGGGGCTTGTGTGCACTCAGAGCTGCTTGCACTCTCTTCTGTCTTAAGGGATTTTCTGGTGGAAGCACCTGACAACAGTCTTTCAATCTGTGCCAGACAGAGACCTACATACAAAAAGGAATACAGTTGTACTCCATATAAGATGTGGACTTAACTGGTGAACTCAAAGAGTTGCAGCACCTTTCTCTGTGAAGTACTTCACATTCAGGAAACTAACTGCTTAGGGCTAAGCCGCAAAAGAAGCTGTTTCCTGGGAAAAACTGCATTTTAAACCACAGAAGCACTCTGCAAATTGCGTTTGGGTTCTAACCACAATTTGAACCTATCACCATGTATACAAACTTCTGGAGAATTGTGTGCACTCAGAGCTGCTAAGCACTCTCTTAGGAATTAAGGGCTTTTCTGGTACAAAGGACTCGCAACACTGTTTCAAGCTCTGCCAGGCAGTGACCTAGAAACAAAAAAGAATAAAGTTTTACTCCATATAAGATGTGTAATTCACTGGTAAACTCACAGAGTTGCAGCAACTTTCTTTGTGGGGAACTTCACATTCAGGAAACTAACCCCTTTTGTTTCATAGAGCTAAGCAGGGAAAGTTGTTTCTCAGGGAATACTGCAGATTAAATTGCATAAGGACTCTGCAAAGTGAATTTTTATTCTAACCTCAAAATGAAACTATCACCAAGCATACAGGTTTCTGGAGTCTTGTGTGCACTCAGACCTGCTAAGAACTCTCTTAGGCATTAAGGGCTTTTCTGGTACCCGCACTTGATAGCAGTGTTTAAATCTCTGCCAGACAACAACCTACAAAGAAAGAGGAAAACAATTATACTCCATAAGAGATGTGGACTTTACTGGGAAACTCACAAGGTGCAGCAACTTTCTCTGTGGAGCACTTCACATTCAGGAAACTAAACAGTTTTGGTTTGAAAGGGTTAAGCGGCGAAAGAAGCTGTTTCCTGTGGAAAACTGCACTTTAAACCACAGAAGCACTGTGCAAAGTGCATTTGTGTTCGAACCTCAAACTGAACCTATCACCAAGTATCCAGGATTCTGGAAGCTTGTGTGCACTCAGAGCTGCTAAGCAGTCGCTTAGGCCTTAAGGGCTTTCTGGTACATGCACCTCACAACAGTGTGTCAATCTCTGCAGGCAGCAACCTACAAAGAAATAGGAATACAGTTGAATGCAATATAAGATGTGGAATTCACTGGAAAACTCACGGAGTTGCAGCTTCTTTCTCTGTGGAGGACTTCACATTCAGAAAACTGACCACTTTCATTTCAAAGGGCTAAATGGGGAAAGAAGGTGTTTCCCGGGGAAAACTGCAGTTTAAATCACAGAAGCACTGTGCAAAGTGCGTTTATGTTCTAAGCTCAAACTGAACCCATCATCAACTATACAGGATTCTGCAGGCTTGTGTGCGCTCAGAGCTGCTATGCACTCTCCTAAGCCGTAAGTGCTTTTCTGTTACAATTGCCTCACAACAGTGTTTCAGTCTCTGCCAGGAGAGGCCTACAAACAAAAAGGAAAACACTTGTACTCCATATAAGTTGAGGACTTCACTGATAAACTCACAGAGTTGCAGCAACTTTCTCTGTGGAGTACTTCACATTCAGGAAACTGACCGCTTTGGTTTCAAAGGGCTAAGTGGCAAAAGAAGCTGTTTCCTAGGGAAAACTGCAGTTTAAGCTGCAGAAGCACTCTGCAAAGTGAGTTTGTGATCTAACTTAAAACTCAACCTCTCAGCAAGTATACAGAGTTCTGGAGGCTTGTGTGCACTCAGAGCTGCTAAGCACTCTCTTACCCCTTAAAGGCTTATCTGGTATAAGAGCTTTACAACACTGTTTCTATGTCTGCTAGGCAGCAACCTACAAAGAAAAAGGAATACTCTTGTGCTCCATATAAGATGTGGAATTCACTGGTAAACTCATAGCTGCAGCACCATTCTCTGTGGAGTGCATTACATTCAGGAAATGAACCACTTTGATTGCAATGGGCTAAGCAGTCAAAGAAGCTGTTTCCGGAGGAAAACTTCAGTTAAAAGTGCAGAAGCAGTTTGCAAAGTGCGTTTGTATTCTAACCTCACACTGAACTTTTCACCAAGTATAAAAAGCGCTGGACTCTTGCTTACACTCAGAGCTGCTAAGTACTCTCTTAGGCCTTAAGGGTTTTTCTGGTACAAGCTCTTCACAGCCCTGTTTCAATCTCTACCAGGCAGTGATGTACAATGAAAAAGGATTACAGTTATAATCCATATAGTATGTGTAATTCACTGTTCAACTCACAGAGTTGCAGCACCGTTCTGTGTAGAATACTTCACCTACAGGATACTGAGTGCTTTGATTTCAAAGGGCTGAGTGGGGAAAGCAGTTGCTTCCTGGGGAAAACTGCAGTTTAAATCGCATAAGCACTCTGCAAATTGCGTTTGTTTTCTAACTTCAAACTGAACCGATCACCAAATATACAACATTCTGGAGACTTGTGTTCAATCAGAGCTGCTAAGGAATCTCCTAGTCCTTATGGGCTTTACTGGTACATGCACCTCACAACAGTAATTCAATATCTGCCAGCGGAGATCTACAAACAAAAAGGAATAGAGTTGTACTCCACATAAGATGTGGAATTCTCTAGTAAACTCACAGAGTTGTAGCTCCTTTCTCTGTGGAGTTCTTCACATTCAGGTAACTGACCGCTTTCGTATCAAAGGGCTAAGTGGGGAAAAAAGTTGCTTGCCGGGAAAAACTGCAGTTAAAATCACATAAACACTCTGCAAAGTGCATTTGTGTTCCAACCTCAAACTGAACTTATCACCATATATGCAGGTTTCTGAAGTTTTGTGTGCACTCAGAGCTGCAAAGAACTCTCTTAGGCCTTAAGGGCTTTTGTCGGACAAGCTCCTCACAGCATTGTTTCAATCTCTTCCAGGCAGCAACCTACACAGAAAAAGAAATACAGTTATACAACATATCAGAAGTGGAATTCACTGGAAAATTTGCAGAGTTGCAGCACCTTTCTCTGTGGAGTACTTCACATTCAGGAAACTAACCGCTTTATTTCAAAGTGCTAAGTGCTGAAAGAAGCTGTTTCCTGAGGAAAACTGCAGTTTAAACCGCAAAAGCACTGTGCAAAGTGCGTTTGAGTTGTAACCTCAAAATGAACCTATCACCAACTATACAGAATTCTGGAGGCTTGTGTCCCCTCATAGCTGCTAAGCACTCTCTTAGGCCTTAAGGGCTTTTCTGGTACAAGCGCCTCACAGCAGTGTTTCAATCTCTGCCAGGTAGCAACCTTCAAAAAAAAGGAATACAGGGATACTCTATATAAGATGTGTAATTCCCTGATAAACTCACAGAGTTGCAGCACCTTTCTCTGTGGAAGACTTCACATTCAGGAAACTAACCGCTTTGGTTTCAAAGGGCTAATCCGCGAAAGAAGCTGTTTCCCAGAAAAAACTGCAGTTTAAACCGCAGAAGCACTCTGCAAAATGCGTTTGTGTTCTAATTTCCAACTGAACCTATCACCAAGTATACAAAGTTCTGAGGCTTGTGTGCACTCAGAGATGCTTAGCACTCTCTTAAGGCTTAAGGGCTTTACTGGTACAAGGGCCTCACAACACTGTTTCAATCTCTGGCAGGCAGGGAACTACAAAGAAAAAGGAATACAGTTGTACTCCATAAGAGATATGAAATTCAGTGGTAAATTCACAGAAGTGCAGCACCTTTCTCTGTGGAGTACTTCAAATTCAGAAACTAACCACATAGGTTTCAAAGGGCTAAGCAGGGAAAGAAGCTGTTTCCCAGGGAAAAATGCAGTTTAAATCGCAGAAGCATTCTGCACATTGCTTTGGTGTTCTAACCTCAATCTGAACCTATCACGAAGTATTCAGGACTCTGGAGGTTTGTGTTCACTCAGAGCTGCTAAGCACTCTCTTAGGCATAAAGGGCTTTTCTGGTAGAAGCGCCTCACAACAGTGATTCAATATCTGCCAGCAGAGAACTACAAGCAAGAAGAAATAGACTTGTACTCCCTATAAGATGTGGACTTCACTGGTAAACTCACAGAGATGCAGCTCCTTTCTCTGTGGAGTTTTTCACATTCAGGTAACTGACCACTTTGATATCAAAGGGCTAAGTGGGGAAAGAAGTTGCTTGCCGAGGAAAACTTCATAATCACATAAGCACTCTGCAAAGTGCATTTGTGTTCTAACCTCAAACTAAACCTATCACCAAATATGCAGTTTTGTGGAGTTTTGTGTGTACTCAGAGCTGCTAAGAACTCTCTTAGGCCTTAAAGGCTTTTCTGGTACAAGCTCCTCACAGCATTGTTTGAATCTGTGCCAGGCAGCAGCCTACAAAGAAAAAGGAATACAGTTATACTCCGTAGAAGATGTGTAATTCTCTGATAAACTCACAGAGTTGTACCACCTTTCTCTGTGGAGTACTTCACATTCAGTAACCTATCCGATTTGGTTACAAAGGGCTAAGCAGTGAAAGAAGTTGCAGTTTCAACTGCTGTAGCACTCTGTGCAGTGCGTTTGTGTTCTAACTGAACCTATCACCAAGTATAAAGGATTCTGGAGACTTCTGTGCACTCAGAGTTACTAAGCACTCTGTTAGCTCTGAAGGGCTTTTCTGGTTTAAGTGCCTCACCACAGTGTTTCAATCTCTGCCAGGCACTGACCTGCAAAGAAAAAGGAATACAGTTATACTCTATATAAGATGTGGAAATCACTGGTGAACTCACAGAGTTGTAGCACCTTTCTCTTTGAAGTACTTCACATTCAGGTAACTAACCTCTCTGGTTTCAAAGGGCTGAGCGGTGAAAAACCTGTTTCCCAGAAAAACCCCCATTTATACCGCAGAAGCCCTCTGTCTCATCTTAGCAAAGGACTCCACATCTCCATTTTGAAGTGAACTTCTACTCAGTACTTTCTTTCAATGTTCAGTAGAACTCTGTCCGAATTTCTAATCAATTTCATTTTTCAGATAGTGAATCAGTTAAAATTTTAATATTAAAGATGATTCAAATTAAGTCATAACTGTGATGCAATCTAGCAAGTGGTTTGAGTATCAATCTATTGTCCCATTTGTATTGGCTTGAGGGAGGTTGACTTAATGCTGCTCTGACATTTAAACATTGTACTGCTATTGTCTTTTACCATTATATACATCAATGTTTGAATATTCACACACACACACACATACACACACACACATATATATTGTGTTTTATATAAAAAGATGGAAAAATAGAAAAGTTTAAAAACATTTGTGAGAGTAAGAAATTATTTAATATGTTTTTGTAGTCCTTGTAACCATGGAGTGCACACATCAATGTAAATATAAGTAGCAATTTGATCATTTAGTTAATATTCATAATAGTTTTCAGGCCAACTGATAAATTAATAAATGCATTGAAGGCGAATCTTGAAGTGCACATGCTCCAGAGCCAGCCCTCCACAGCAGGACGCCCTCCCTGCCACATTTTTGTTGTATGATCCTGTTTCAAATCACCTCAACTTTCTTGCCTCTTATGCAAAATAGGCTTCATAATATCTACTTCATACTATTATTATAAGAATTGAATAAGCCAATGTACATGTGCATATGCTCAGCTAAGGGGCTACTGCACGGTTCCTGCTGGACAGGTGATCGTCCGTCTTATCTGTGGTGAAATGGGGCTTAGAACACACTTGGGAACATACTGTCCTCAAGTCAGATCACCAGTGTCTCATCTTAGCAAAGAACTCCACGTCTCCATTTTGAAGTGAACTTCTATTCAGTGCTTTCTTTCAACGTTCAGCAGAACTCTGTCAGAATTTCTAATCAATTTTATTCCACCTCCCTTAAAACTTTAGTTAAGAAGATTCATTTTCAGGACATTTCTCTTACAAAAGTATTTTCCTTGACACTTCTGTCACTTATTTTAATTCAGCAATGTATTTCCTTTTTAGAAGATAAATGAGAAAATGATTTAATTACTTTCTCTAAAACTGACTGTAAGAAAGAACACCTAACTCTCCTCTTTAAATTTGGGGAACAATTTTGCTGCTATTAAAATTGAATAAGCCAGGCATTTTGGCACATGCCTGTAATCCCAGCACTTGGGAGGCTGAGGCAGGAGGATTGCTGTGAGTTTGAGACCACCCTGGTCTGCCTAGTGAATTCCAGGTCAGTCTCAAATACATAGTGAGACCCTGTCTCAAAAAAATAAAAAAAAGGAATAAAATAAGGACTTTTTTTTTAGATAAATGATTTAAGGTTCACATATTTCAAAACACCTATGGTTGGGGATCTAGCTCATTGGCACCATACCTGCCTTACAAGTGCGAGGTCCTGAGTTCAATCCCCAGTACCAAAAAAACACTTATGGTCAGTGTTATTGAAATGAGATATTTAAAAAAAAATTATCATTTACAAATAAAGCCTTTAAAAAATCTCCTATACAAAATTGAGGAAACTTTGCTGCTCCATCAAAAGAAATAAGGGAAAAGAAATATGAGAAAATGAAAAAAAATGGAAATAAAGTGTTTGTAAATGGGAAGGGAGGAGGGGGTGAAGGGAGGGCAGGGATAAGGGGAAAAAATGAGAACCAAGAACTGTCATGTAAAGGTTCGAGATCCCAATAAAGAATGTAACTGTACTGTATACCTAAAATGTACCAAAAAACTCAATAAAAAGAAAAAAATTAAATTATTCACATTTACTTGTACACAAAAATCCTGTATCTTTGAAGCATTTAATTTATTCCTTCTAAATCCTTAGTAGGTAAATTAGTGAGATATCAGCAACTCAGTGGGAGAAATTTAATACTGTCATATTCTGTTTCTCATGTGAACAACATCTTTAAAATGCAGTAAGTATGGAAAATAGAGAAAAGCATATTGCATAAAATGAAAAGTCATTGTAATTTGTATTGTTTAGAAGCAACAACAGCTAACATTTTCTTATATTTTGCCCCAAGAGTTTGGTGTCCACTTATATATTTTTTTTCCAGTCCCGGAGAATGAACTCGGTTCCTTGTGCTTTTGAGGCAGGCACCAGGACCACTGTGCTAAATCCCTGACCCTTCCACTTGTATTTTTTAAAAAATTAGCCTAGAGGCTGGGCCCCGATCCACCACGGGAAGGAGAACCACGCCCGCTCCCGACCCAGCCACCATTGCTCAAGCACCGGGAAGGCAGATGCGAGAGCACCCCTGAACCCCCATCACTCCCCCCCCTCTTAGTCCTCCTGACTGTGCCAGGCTTTGGAGCCACTCTGCAGAGGCAGAGGTGGTCATCAAGGGTATTTTTCTGAGTTCCCAACTTTGAGCATCTTTAATGAAAGGGCGTGGGAAACCTGTAATAGAACGTTGTGGGGTTCAACCATTCAGAAGGTTGAGGAACTCAATCTGGGCCTTGCAGCCTGAGGTCAGTCAGTGTCATGGGGTTCAGCCATCAGCTAAGTGAGATCAGGGGTCTTGCACCCTCACTCTGTCTGAGCCATTAAATGGAAAATACACTATATTGAAATTTTGTTCACTGCAGACATGTTCTGGACTGCTTCTTGATTTCAATTTAATTCAAATGATTCAAGGGTGATAGACTAGTGACTACTACCAGTTGTCAGTGTCAAAGTTGTGCTTGATCTTAATATGTTGCTCATTGTATCAGTTGGGGTAAAGCAT
>NW_022960633.1:0-281 GCF_012274545.1 Fukomys damarensis | reverse complement strand
CAAATCCACTTATTTGTCACAAAGTACCAGTGCTGCAATTAAACCTGAATACTGAGGTTTTCATTTAGAAAAAACAAGCAAACAAATAAACAACTCATACATTACATCTTTTGTCTTAAAAGAAAAAAAAAAGTGCCATAGGTTTGCCACCACTGCCCTATCCAGTTACTCAAGTAAAAGTTAAATATAATTTTTTTTTGTTTTTTACAGCTATTTATAAGCTTGACTATCTCTCTTTTGCTGTTCTAATTTGTTTTATTTATTTATTTATTTTTATTTTT
>NW_022960632.1:0-249 GCF_012274545.1 Fukomys damarensis | reverse complement strand
ATGGGAAAAAACTGCATCTGTAATTAACATGAACAGACTTCTTTTCTTATTGGTAGTCCCTAAATAATATAGTACAACAACTACTTACATTCCATTTATATTATATGAGATATTCTAAGTAATCTAAACATATAGCATATTGGAGGATGTGCATGATTGTATGCAAAAACTAAGCTATTTATATGCTGAATAGGATCTGAGTAGCTGCAGAGTTTGGTACCTGTGACAGTGGGGTGTGTGTGTGTGTGT
>NW_022960631.1:0-1055 GCF_012274545.1 Fukomys damarensis | reverse complement strand
GCTGTCAAATATCCACATGAGTTTCATTAAAAACCAATTGGCCCATACAGGGACCTGGCATCTCTTGGTTACCCCCTGGCTCAGGCATTCCTCTCCTGGTCCACCTGTTCTGCCATGAACCTGCCTTCTCAAAAGGGTGTACTCTAGAAGATCCCCTTCAGTCAGAATTTGGCCTTTATTATGTTCCCATCTTCTTTGTACTGGTCTTTCTAGACAGTATAGAAGGTCGACCACTTTCTCAGGTCATCACCGAGGTCCTCTGAGACGGGCTACACAGGGCTCGAGACGATCTGATAGGGCCTGGGTATGACAACATTGGGCGGCCATATGTGGGCCTCATACAAATTATCTTCCACCCTTTTCCCATCCCCGACTAACCAATTTGTGTGCTTGGACTCTTCGCAGGGAGCCCTACCAACAATTCCAGTGAGAATGCTACTGCTGTCAACAATTAAACATTCATAAAGGACAACACAGCCGGCCGTGCCTCACACCTGCCCCTAGACAGTCTTGTCGCCCCCGTGTCAGCAGAAGTAGTTACACAAGACGGACTCACCGCCCCTGGCGTGTAACATGTGCCAGCTGCTGTCTCCATCTAAACCAAAAAAGGGGGAATGTTAGGGACCTGACGCCACCATCATGGTTTTGTATTTTCCCAGTTCTTTATGTTCTTAAAATGATCTCATAGTCTTAAATTTCCTTCTCCCAAGGCCGCAATAGCTCAGAGAAGTGAAGTTTAAGGCTGAGTCCATAAAAGGCAACCTGGCCTGCGATAGGTTAAAATAGCCCACCTGCTCACAGACAGGCAACAGCCCAGCCCAAAACCAGTAAAAGGACCATCCTTTCTTTGTTTTCTCTCCCTCCCTCTCTCTGATCTGCTCTCCTGAATAAAGTCTCCTGAACAAAGTCTCCTGTCGGACCTTTGGTCCCCTTGGTGTGTGGCCTTTTTGTTGAGCGTTGCTATTCCTCTTCATCAATGATCATCTTTAACCTTGGCTCAGAAAACATGAAACAATCTCCTATTCTTTCATATTAGAATATGGATGAGAATTTTT
>NW_022960630.1:0-466 GCF_012274545.1 Fukomys damarensis | reverse complement strand
TTCATGCAGAGTACTCATGCTCTCCACATCCTGCATACAGCCATCTGAAAAGGAATGGCTATCAAGTAAGTGAGAAAACCTGGCTTGGGAAAGAATCCTCTTGAAAAATGAGCGTGGCATGGCCATGCATTGATACCAGCAGCGACACAGCATGCAAAAGTTTCCCAAGTGAACAATGGATTGACAAGCTCTCAGCCTGCACTCCCACTACCTGGCTACCCCAAAATGCCTAGCATGGTTTAGGGGCACAGCAAGCCCTGGCTGATATCATGCTGCATGAAGCACTACAGGCTCCACCCAGCCCACCAAATGATGAGCAGCAGACCATCCAGGGTTGCCTCCAGCAGACCGTTTAGTTTCCATTGGTATGACAGTGTGCTCAAACTAACTCCAGCCTGATGCTGACCCTCTGCAAAGGAATGGTTAAAGTCAGTCAGACTACCATCCCTTCAAACTACAACCTGTG
>NW_022960629.1:0-628 GCF_012274545.1 Fukomys damarensis | reverse complement strand
TCTTTAGATCAGCTTGGGGAGAATTGACATTACCAGATCAAATCTTCTTATTCATTAACATGTGTATGGCTGTTTAGTTTTTTCTTAATATCGCACAGTAAAATCCCACAATTTTCTATATCCAGGCTAAACATATGCTTATGTTTTTACTAGAAGTTTTATGAATTTTGTTTTATTATAAGTGCTGCATTTAAAAAATTGTGTCTTTCAGTTTTTATCATAATACAATTGACTTGTATCTTAATGCAGCTACTTTATGCAATTTTCCTTTTATTTATAATAGCTTATAAATCTATCATAGTTTCCTATGTAGGCAATCAAATAACTTGCAAAAAATGTGGCTATTTGTTTCCTTTTTTCTAATCCTTATGTATTAAAAAAAAACTTCTTTTGATGTTTAAAACATAGAGGAGAGGGCATGTATCGTAAGTATATCTCTTGACACATTTTTCACAGAATGCACACACTAGATCAGGAAACAGAGCATTATTTTCACCCCAGAAGCCCCTTTGAGTTCCACTCTACCACCTTCTTCTCAATAATAACTCTTGTGCTTTTCACATACTTTCTGGTCTTATTGACACCAGCATTATTATGTCTCCTTTTCTTCTGAAATGCAAACACTCCT
>NW_022960628.1:0-418 GCF_012274545.1 Fukomys damarensis | reverse complement strand
GCGAGAGAAACTGTTTCCCGGGGAAAACTGCACTTTAAGCCGCAGAAGCCCTCTGCAAAGTGCATTTGGGTTGTAACGTCATACTGAACCTATACCCAACTTTACAGAGTTCTGGAAGCTTGTGTGCACTCAGAGCTGCTAGGCACTCTCTTTGGCATGAAGGGCTTCTCTGCTAAAAGTGCCTCACAACAGTGTTTCAATCTCTGCCAGGCAGAGACCTACAAGCAAAAAGGAATACAGTTGTACTCCACAGAAGAGGTGGACTTCACTGGTAAACTCACAGAGTTGCAGCACCTCTCTCTGTGCAGTACTTCACATTCATGAAACTGACCCCTTTCGCTTTAAAAGGCTGAGGGGCGAGAGAAACTGTTTCCCGGGGAAAACTACACTTTAAACCGCAGAAGCCCTCTGCAAAGTG
>NW_022960627.1:0-305 GCF_012274545.1 Fukomys damarensis | reverse complement strand
GATCTTCACGATTCCCTTGATTTTATGAGCTTTAGGTTTGTATTGCTTTTCTTTTTCTTGGAATTTGAGGTTCTGCTTCAGAAAGTTCACTAGAACACTGTTTATTTTGGCTGGAGATTTAGCTCAGTGGTTCTGCTGACTGCCTTGCAAGCACAAGGACCCAAGTTTGATCCCTAGTAACAAGGAAAACAAAACAAAAAACAAAAAAACAAAGAGCACTGTTCATTTCTTCCCCCTTGCTTCCTTTTCTTGGCTTTGTTGCCCCACCCCTGAGCTCGTCTGAATGGAGTAGTTACATATTGGAT
>NW_022960626.1:0-375 GCF_012274545.1 Fukomys damarensis | reverse complement strand
GGATTATTGTGAGAATTAACCAATATGTGTAGTGAGCACCCAACACAGGCCAGGCCAAGACTCCTCACTTCAGATTAGATTTAGTTACAGAAAACACGAAAACCAATTTAAACAAGATAAGATCCCCCCACACGCACATTAAAAAGCCAAAATGTGGCACCCAGGTTTGGGACAATGAGTATGTAGTTCACAGGGCCCTAAACTTCTATCTTCCCATTCCACTATCCCCGGGAATGTTTCTGCACCAACATGTCTGCCAGAGTGCCAGCTATCAAGTCAACATTCCCAGCAGGAAGAAAGATGGGGCGGGGAGCCTCCACGGTAGGTACCTGCCAGTTACCAGTCCTCCCTAACAATATCTGCTGCTTCTCACCC
>NW_022960625.1:0-223 GCF_012274545.1 Fukomys damarensis | reverse complement strand
GATTGTCCATTGGGATAACCGATGTTTCTCCTGGAAGCGGGAGAGATCCTGTCCAAAAACACCCGAGTCTGTCAAACAGAGTTGTGGCAGAAGGGCACACAGTTGGTCCACCTTGATCGCATCCTCCTGGAGAATTGGGAAGGGCGTCCTCCTCCTCTCTGCACCTGGGTACCTGCCTGGCAGCCTCAAGCTTTTCCAAACACATGGAATTCTAAAATTCCAG
>NW_022960624.1:0-229 GCF_012274545.1 Fukomys damarensis | reverse complement strand
CCCTTTGGAGGAGGTTGAGCTACCTCCCACTCTGCTTGAGTTGCTAAGATCACAGGTGCAGAGAAGGTAGGGACAAAAACATGAGGAGAACTAGTTGGCCTTATTGAGCTGGAGGGTAGAGATGGTAAACCATGGTTGGACTCAGAGAGAAGGGAAGAGGGATTATGCTCAGATTAGAAAGAACTAAAATGAGAAAACAAATATTTGGTGGAAGAAAAACAGCTAGGAA
>NW_022960623.1:0-456 GCF_012274545.1 Fukomys damarensis | reverse complement strand
GCAAAGTGCGTTTGTGTTCTAACGTCAAACTGAACCTATACCCAAGTATACAGAGTACTGGAGGCTTGTGTGCACTCATACCTGGTAGGCACTCGCTTAGGACTGAAGGGCTTCTCTGCTAAAAGTGGCCCACAACAGTGTTTCAATCTCTGCCAGGCAGAGGCGTACAAACAAAAAGGAATACAGTTGTCCTCCACATAAAAGGTGGACTTCACTGGTAAACTCACAGAGTTGCAGCACCTTTCTCTGTGGAGTACTTCACTTTCATGAAACTGACCCCTTTCGCTTTGAACGGCTAAGCGGCGACAGAAGCTGTTTCCCAGGGAAAACTGCACTTTAAACCGCAGACGCCATCTGTAAAGTGCGTATGTGTTCTAACGTCAAACAGAAACTATCCCCAAGTATACAGAGTTGTGGAGGCTTGTGTGCACTCAGAGCTGCTAGGCAGTCTCTTAG
>NW_022960622.1:0-623 GCF_012274545.1 Fukomys damarensis | reverse complement strand
TGAAAGCAGTTCTACATGGAAAATTCATAGCACTGAATGCCCACACTAGGAAAACAGAGCGAGATCAAACAAACAAAATAATGATGAATCTTAGTCTCCGGGAAAAACAAGAGCAAGAAAAACCCAAAGATCAAACAAGACAGGAAAGTATAAAGATCAGAGAAGAAATCAATGCAATGGAAACTAAGAAAGCAATACAAAAAATAAATGAATCAAGAGTTGGTTTTTTAAAAGAATAAATAAAATTGATAAACTCTTAGCTAACCTTATCAAAAAAAGAAAAAAAAGGGCTCAGATCCATGCAATTAGGCATGAAAAAGGTGAAGTCACAACAGATCCAACAGAAATTCAGAGGATAATCAGTACCTACTTTGAGAACCTGAACTCTAACAAAATGGAAAACACAGAAGAAATGGACGGATTTCTAGATATTTACAAATAACCAAAGTTAAACAAAGAAGATAAAAACATTTTAAACACCCAAAGTCCAATCAATGAAATTGAAAATGTGATTAAAAATCTACCAACAAGGAAAAGCCAGGTCCAGATGGATTCACTGTTGAATTTTACAAGACATTTAGAGAAGAACTACTGCCATTGCTCTTCAAACTTTTCAATGAAAT
>NW_022960621.1:0-1557 GCF_012274545.1 Fukomys damarensis | reverse complement strand
GGCCACACCTTCCTTCTATTAGGCTGTGTAGTCCTTTCCAGAAAAGGACAGGCATTCTGGGCTTTAGTATTGAGGATGTCCCCTGCCTCTCTGCCCTGGATTTGTTAACAGATTTGCTGGTGACTGAGACCCGTGCTACCTGGAGTGATATCTGGAGCATTCTGCTACCAGAAGATTTGCTGTTGCCTTGAGATTTAATCCGTCTGGAGAAATGTTCCCTTAATTAGTAACAGAAGGTTTGCAGCTACAGAAGCTCCAGCGAAGGCTCTGGGAAGATGGAAAATTGAAGTCTCTTCACCAGTGAGGCAGAGAACCCACTCCTTTCTATAATTACAGCGCTTGGGAGCCCCACTGCATCATACCTCAGGAGGAGCCATCATCCCTTGTACTGGGAGCTGCACCCTTTTGTGAAGCTCAAAGGGTGCACAAAATCCCCTGTCCGCCTCTTAAAGTGCAAATCGTTACAGGGCCCTGGACCCAGGCAGCCCCATTAACGTTTCCTTTCTGCTCTCTCCTGCCATGCTCTTTGTATTCCCCCTCTCTGTCAAGGCTGCCACCTGCTCCCCTGATGAGTGAGGCTGCATATCTGTTTGTTTTGCTGGGAACGAGGAGCATTCACATAAGGAAATCAGTATCTTTAGCAAGCTCTCCTTCTCAGCAGGTCCCCTGCAGCTTCCTGATGCCACTGAACCAAGATAAAGAACCAAGA
The DNA here is from genome assembly GCF_012274545.1 of Fukomys damarensis. Classification (NCBI taxonomy): domain Eukaryota; kingdom Metazoa; phylum Chordata; class Mammalia; order Rodentia; family Bathyergidae; genus Fukomys; species Fukomys damarensis. The sequence continues at coordinate 848 of NW_022960621.1, read as the reverse complement.
CTTCATGGTGGTGCACTGGCTTGCAAGCCAGAGGTTTTCACCTCTTTCCTATCAGCTCAAGGTTTTGTTTTTGTTTTACCTCCCTCCATTTTGCACACACTTCACCTTGTCTCTCAAATGCTGCAAGGATAAACTTGCTTTCCTTCTAAGGAGTACAGGAACCCAGGTGATAATAATTCCCAGCTACAGCAAGAAGACAACTCTTTAAATTCATGGCTGCAGCCCTGGAGTGGTACAGTGGTCTTTTCCCCAGTGACTGCAGGCCTGGAGCTTCCGAATCTCTAGGAAATTCCTGACCAATCAATGGCGCCTACTGTTTTAATGAAGGGACTCAATTGGACCCACGGACAGTTTCAGATTGGGCACCGAGGCACAGAAAGAGCATCCGGGTGAAACTCCAGGGTTGTACCTTTGGGCCAGCCTGGCCTTGAGGAAAGAGTGGGGCCCTGGAGATGGAGCTGTCACACGACCAAGTCTCTCTACATGCCCATATCATGAAACCTGAGTAAAACTCTGGCACCAGAGCTGAGTGGAGTCTTCTGGTTGGTAGTTTTGTGATGTGCCAGGAGGGACATGCACCCAGATTCCAACTGTTCTCTCTAGATTTCACCCCATGTGCAACCTGTGCTGACTAATCTTGACTGTCAACCTGACTGGACTTACTTCACCAATGGATTAACCCTGTTGTGAAAAATCTATCCTAGGGAGAAAGGGCTAGTTGGGGGACACATATCAGCAGGGCATGAACGTGGGGACTGTATCTGCTCCCTGACTCCTTCCTACTGGTCCCTTCCCTTATTCTAGAGTTGATTTCCTTGGCCACACCCTTCCACCATCTTTCTCCCTAG
>NW_022960620.1:0-266 GCF_012274545.1 Fukomys damarensis | reverse complement strand
GCCTGCTGGCTTCTTGGGACAAATTTAAGGTAGAGAGAAACACTGGACAGCAGTGGGGTTGGAGAAGAGCAGAGGATGGTACTGTATTACATGGCCCACCCAACTGGCTGAGAAATCTTTGCTAAGAAGTGTGGCAAGTGGGGACCAGAAAAGGGAGCATGAGCTGAGAAAACAAGCTCCTCTCTTTACCTTCATTTAACCTATGCTCTTTCTTAAGCCTTCTCTTTGTTCACAAGCTGAGTTACCTTTAGTAGTACTGTGCCTAC
>NW_022960619.1:0-222 GCF_012274545.1 Fukomys damarensis | reverse complement strand
AGTGTCATCAAAAATACTGTGAATGTTAAATTTTTTAAAAAGAAATTATTACAATAAAAGACATATTACCACCAATCCCCTTCAATGTTCTCTCCTTCACTTGCAACACACTTATCCCATTATTCTTTCCACTTGCTGAAATAATTCAGGAAGTTACACTTCATGAGTGTTTTTAAGTGTGCTGCCTTGGTTGCCTGATATCCTGAATGGACTAAAAATATT
>NW_022960618.1:0-208 GCF_012274545.1 Fukomys damarensis | reverse complement strand
ATCACACGTAGCAATTCAATTTACTTAGATGGGTGATCCTAGATTGTTTTAAGCCTGCGTGTCATTTTTTAATTCTTGTATGTGTCAAGCACATTTTGTCTCTTTTTGAGCCACCGAAAGGCTTTCCTGGAAGCATGGAGGTGCCCCTTCAAGCCTGTTATTCCTGAGCAGTGTACTTCTGACTAGCCTGGGCTCTATTTCTTCAAGA
>NW_022960617.1:0-212 GCF_012274545.1 Fukomys damarensis | reverse complement strand
CTCCTGGCTCCTGCTTAAAGAAACAAGAGAGAGGAGGCTCAGAGGATATTGACGACTTTTGGCTCTCAGTCCTGGTGGCCCTGGTTGGAGAGCATCAACCATATTCATGACCACAGCCCAGAAGTCAGCAAGTGCGTGAGTTGATACTGTGTCTTTCAAAATTTCGCGTCCTATTAAGAGAGTTTTAATCACTGCAGCAGCCAGTTTGCTTT
>NW_022960616.1:0-3617 GCF_012274545.1 Fukomys damarensis | reverse complement strand
AACTCACAGCAATCCTCCTGCCTCAGCTTCCTGAGTGCTGGGATTACAGGCGTGAGCCACCACGCCCGGCTTGATCTGCTTTTTAAAATTTATTTATTTACTTACTTTTAGGGGATCAGGTCTTACTATGTAGTTCAGAACGGCCTTGAACTCACTGTGTAGCCTAGGCTGGCCTTGAACTTCCATTAGTCCTCCTGCTTCAGCCTCCTGTGTATTGGGATGATAGGCATGTGCCACCATACTCGGCTTGATTTCCATTTAGATTTCCTAAAATTTGCAGTTTAAAAAATAGTTTGACATAACCAGGCATATTAAAAAGCTTCCCAGCCAGTTGTGGTGGTGCATGCCTGTAAACTCAGCATTAGGGAGGTTGAGACAGGGTGACTGGTGTGAGTTCGAGGCTGGCTGACTACATAGTGAATTCAAAGGCCAGTGTGGAGCCAGGGATTTAGCTCAGTGGTTCCGCCACCTGCCTTGCAAACACAAGGACTTGAGTTTGATCCCTGGTACCAAAGGCCAGTGTGGAGTACATAACAAAGATTTTCCAATAAGCAAATGGAATATTGGATTTTAAATTTAGACTAATTAAAATTAATGGTATATTTCCCCATCATACCTGCCATACATCAGGTGCCCAGTGCCACAGAAGGCTCTCATTTTGGATGGCACTGTTTGAGTCTTGTGGATTGCCCCTTGCTCACGTGTTGGAAGAGCTGGGGCTTTGCCCTCTCTGGGTCCCACACATCAGGCTGGAGTAGAAGGGCAGTAGCTGTAATCAGCCTGTTAGGTCTGACTTATGAAATGGAAGACAGATTTGTTTGTTTTTTTTTATTTTTTATTTTGGTATCAGGAATCGAACTCGGGTCCTTGTGCTTGCATTGAGGCAGGCGGTGGAACCACTGAGCCAAATCCCCAGCCCATGGAAGACAGTTTTAAGGTCCTCTTATTTTCCCAGCCAATAGGGAAGTAGACTCCCAAACAAGACTTGTCCTGCGTGACTAGAGTTTTTCAAATGCAAGTGGTTCTAGGGTTCAGGAAGAGGTCAAGCTGGGAGAGATACTCAGGGTCCCTTTTTTTGTAACAGTGGAAGAGAATTCAATGTAATCAGCTTAGTTCAAAGGGTCCTGTTTTGGTCTGCCCAGGCCACTATAGCTGAGTACCAGGATGGGGGCATAAAGAACAGCCATTTATTTTTCACTGTTCCAGAGCTAGAAGTCCACAGGCATTCTGAGGTCTTCCTGCTTGGCCCATAGGCAGCCAACATCTTGCTGTGTATTTACACTGGGAAAAGAGAGCTCTGATGTCTCTTTTTGTCAGGACGTTCCCCCTGCATGAGAGCCTATCCTCCATTTACCCAGACCTCAGCTAACCCTAATCCCTTTCTCAAGACTTCATCCTCCCTCACACGAGCCCAGGGGAGCAGGCATCTGGCTATCACAAGGCCTCCTGAGGTATTATTACTAGGATCTGGTCTTTAGCTAGAGGAGCAAGATGTGGCCTTGTTTCCCCTGCACCGACTCACTGGGCCCAAGGCACCAGAGCCTAATGTTAGCTGCACTGTTTTACAAGTTGCTGATATGCACTGTTGCCTCCTTCCTGCGTGAAGACGTGGGGACCTGCTTTTAGTCATTAAAGAGTTATTCAGGAGCATGCAGGCAGAGCAAAGGGGAGGCTGGCCTGGGCAGTTGCCTCCCACCATGGGGAGTCCCGGTGGGCTCTGCCACTCACCATGGAGGACACATCAGAGACTTGACTATGCTCCCAAGTGTCCGGAGGAACTGATTGCCCAGCCTGCGCTTCCCCTGTGAGCACACGAGGCCTCTGTGTGCTTCGCTGTGCATACCTGAGGTTGTTTCTCTCTCTTTCTTTGGTGTACCATCTGACTCCCACTTCATTGGTCTGGTTGTCTCCCCATGCCCATAGTACTGTTGCAGGTGCTCAGTAATGATTTGTGAGTGAGAAAGTAAATGTATAAGCCAGTCATATTGTTACTTGCCTGTAATCCCAAAACTCAGAAGGCTGAGGCAGGACTGCAAGTTTGAGGCCATCCTGGACTACATAGTGAATTCAAAGCCAGCCTGGGCTAAATAGTGAGATACCTCAAAAAAAAACAAACAAACAAAAAAAAACAAGCTGTGACTTTAAATTTCAGTTTGCAGTGTTTCCTGAGCATTTTCTGAGACTTCGTACTGATTACACTATTTTCTGTGCAAATGAGCTTTGGTAGATTTTAATTAATGTGTTAAACATTCATGTCATTTAAAACAGTCTCCTAATTGGAAAGTTCATAGGACCGCCTCTGTTACGCTGGAAGCTGATTATTCGTTGAGCCCCTGCAGTCCTGTGGAGCTCCTCTACTCATTGGCCAGAGCTGGGGTCCTGCTGGCCTTAGCTCACCTTGCTGAGACACAGCTCCCACTCTGTCCACTGGCATTCTGTCAGCTGTCTCTCTTTTTTTTGAGGTGGGGTCTCACTATGTAATTCAGTCTGGCCTTGAACTCATGGTGATTCTTTAGCACTCAGCCCTCTTTTGACTGTTGTTTGATGCAGGGTTTTGATAACTTCTCTGACTTAGTCATTTCACTGGAACATATTGTTCTGGTCATTTAGGGTCTCGAGGTATTCCAAACTGGAACTCAGAAATCTTGGTGTGGTCTGGCCACTGTGAAGCAGAGTGGGCCTCTGCTGGACTGTTGGCCTGTCTGCCCTCTGCTGTTGAATAAGGTGGCCTAACATACACAGAATTGTCTGAGGAGCAACTATTTCCGTCTTTCTTCAGGAGTTCCATGCCATGTGTTAACTCCTCTGTGGCAGGCTGCATGTTCTTGGGATTTTATGATGTCTGAAAAGTCCATCCACCCAGGAGGTACAGCTTGGGACAGCACTTTCCAGTCTGCCTCTGGGTACAAGTAGATGGTGAGAAGGTATCACCACCACCTGACAAATACTTGTTGGCTTTTGTTTTGACAGTTTTTTGTGTCACCAAGTCTAGCCACCTTTGTTTTGAGTGTGGTGCCTCCAATGTCCATCCTTGCAGTGATTTATGGCCGATATTTGCGGAAACTGAGCAAAGCCACACAGGACTCGCTGGCACAAGCCACACAGGTAACAGCCTTCTCATGTTCGTGTGCTCCAGAGGAATGGGCACAGAGCCAGAGCTGTGGGCAGAGCTACAGGGGATGTGAGCATTTCATGAAGCACATTCCTGTGGGCATGGTGGCACATACCTCTGATCCCAACTATACTAGGAAGATGAGGTGAGTTACAGCCAGCCCCGGCCAATTTAGGACTGGCACCATAGCTCAGTGCTTCCTGAGTTCAACCCCCAGTACAGACAAAAGTACCATTCTTTCCTCATGTCGGGCCCCCAGGTCCCTGACACAGAGTACTCTGCCTCTGGAGTTGATTTCCATCCACACCCCAGACAATATCCAGTGTGATTCAACATTACATCAGTTTTTCTTCTAACCATTTCTGTTACTAATAGGATCAGAAAACTAGTGTGTTTTAGAAATAGTTTCTGGATGACATTGTGTCCTTCATTAATTCAATAAAGCTAGTTTTGCAGTGCTGTGCAATAGTACCTTTTTTTTTTTTTTTGGTACCAGGGATGTAAC
>NW_022960615.1:0-217 GCF_012274545.1 Fukomys damarensis | reverse complement strand
CAGTACAAGCGCCTCTGTGCTGTGTTTCAATCCATGCCAGTCAGAGACCTACAAACAAAAAGGGACACAGCTGTACTCCATATAAGATGTGGGCTTCACTGGTAAACTCACAGAGTTGCAGCACTTTTCTCTGTGGAGTAGTTCACATTCAGGGAACTAACTGCTTTGGTTTCAAAGGGCTAAGCAGCAAATGAAGCATTTTCCCAGGGAAACCTGC
>NW_022960614.1:0-411 GCF_012274545.1 Fukomys damarensis | reverse complement strand
AATAAATCTATCCATGAACAATTTGTTTCACTGATAAAGCCACAATGTCAAAATCCATAAATAAAACCAAAATTTTAAAAAAGTTTTATTTCCAAGTAAATTTAAACTTTATTCTGAGCTAAACTGCATACGTCTCCCAAATTGATAAATTGAAGCACTATTTCTTTAACCCCCAGCACTTCAAAATATGACTGTATTTGGAAAAAAGTATTTTAATGGGGTGGTTACGCAAAACTAAAAAAGAGATTGATTAATTAGGTTAGGTTGGCTCTAATCCAATCTGACTAGTGTTCTTGTTCAAAAAGCAAACGTGGACATACAAAGAAGTAGCGTGTGAGGCCACGTGAGGACACAGTGAGAAGGCAGCACCGTCAAACCAAGGAAAGAGGTCTCAAAAAGCAAACCTAGTAT
>NW_022960613.1:0-380 GCF_012274545.1 Fukomys damarensis | reverse complement strand
AGCAAGCTCCCTGGGATGGCAGGCACACCTGCAAGACAGCCCATGTCCCTGGGTGACCCTGGGTACCCTGTTGTAGGCCCACCTCTCAGAATCTCCTGCCCTTTTGCCTCGCCCTCTTTCACTCTCCCAGTTACTGGGAGGAGAGCAAGGAGGTGAGGGCAAGCAGTGCAGAGAAGTGGTTAAGAGTTAAAACTTGGAAAAGGAGCAGACCAGGGTTCAAATCCTGACCCTGTCGCTAATCTGAAGTATGGTGAACAGCCACTTAATCTCTCAGAGCCTCAGTTTCTTCAACTGGGAAAAGGAGCCCAAAGTTAACACCTACTTCTTGGAGTTATGGTGAGGGTTAAAATAAGACAGTATATAAATTCTGAGCACAGTGA
>NW_022960612.1:0-890 GCF_012274545.1 Fukomys damarensis | reverse complement strand
TTACTATTTTTACATTAGTTTTACCTGAGTAAAAAAGGAAAATAACTGCTTCCTGTAAAATGAGAAAGTAATACATGCTATTGTGATAAGATAAGCATCTTTATTTATTTAATGGTTTGTTTTTATTATACTTGAGTTGTTGAATCTATGGAAGGCATTGCACTATACATTATCTTTTCATGTAGTGTCTCATTTGATACCTATACTAACACTGAAAGCTAAAATAACACTTATACATTACTTAGTCAGTACATGGCTGGAACTCCACAAATTAGGCCCTCACATCATCCGCAGTTGACAAAACAAAGAAAACTAGGGCCTTGAAATATTAAGGAATGTCTTGTAAAGCGAGCCAGTAAATGGTAGATGCTGAATTTGATCCAAGGCAGCTAGAAGTCAGAGCTCAGGTCTTAGAAAATTGCTGTATGGCATTATCGTAGGCATGGTACAGGTGACGAAAGCAAGGCCCACAAAGAATAAGCCGTGGTACCTCGTTCACACAGACATAATGATGAAGCAGGAATCTGACTCCACTGGAAACCATGTGCAATTAAGAGGTGAAGGACAGCTCAATATAAAGAAACCCTGTGACTGCCAAAGCTGCACAACAATGAGACAGAGAAGCCAGTGGGGTTTGGAGTCTCCTGTTTCCGCACACATGGGGAGGAGAGTAATATCGTTTATCTGTATCACAGTTAAGAATTTTCGTGGTGCTCCCATAGGGAGACTCCCATTTTTGCCTTTCAGTTTGATAACCTTGCTGTAATTCTTGCCAATCCACTCAGTCCCAGGACTTCAAACTGAAAATCCATACATGTCATTGAGATCTGAGTTGTTCTTAAAAGGGTCTAAGAGCGTGTGTGTGTGTGTGTGTGTGTGTGTGTGTGTGT
>NW_022960611.1:6422-8232 GCF_012274545.1 Fukomys damarensis | reverse complement strand
GAGAATGATTACTTTCTTTAGCTACATACTCTGGATATGGTGGCTTGTTATGTTACAGTATTTCCCACTTCTCTCTCAATGATGCCTATAAAATATAAAGCTTCTAGAGCAATGAAATTATTTTTTTCTTGTGAGACAAGAGAAAGGATAGTGGAGATAGTGCACTTGCTTTGGAGCCTAAATTATACTTAAGGATAAGGTACACAAGCTAGAATGAAGATTCAGTGAATATCTCAAAGGCTCAACAAATATTAGCTGAAAGTATATGGAGAAGCAAGTATGTATGAGATATTTATGAGCAAAGAAAGTTTAGGACAGCCTGGTGAAATGTAAGTCATTTCTTTACTGATGTTCACATAGTTGAAGGAATTTGAACTTTGAAGCTCATGATCTCTCTTCAGAGTTTCACTTAGGGCTCAATATTACTCAAATTTTCTCCATAATTGAGTGTGAAATGATTTTAAAGTATCATATCACAGACCTGGAGAATATTGAACCATATGTACCTTAAAATCTATTTTATCTTTATTGATTGGAGATTTATTTATACCTTAGAAATTGTGGTTAACGTTTCCCTTTAACTAATTCCACATGCAATATTACTTCCACTATTCAGCAATTAATTATAATGTTCTCTTATGCTGTCCTGTGTACTGTGAAAACATGCCAATGAATTCCCACTGAAAAACAGCACATTCTCCTGCACATTAATCTGCACTAATATTTATGGTAGAATATGTAGGTTAAAATGGAAAAATGGGCATTTTTAAAGCCTGGGCAATAGGAAATGGGGTGTAGCGTGTTTTGTGAGAGAAAGATGAAAATTGGGACCTGTAAATAATTATTAAGTGACTTAGAAAAATTAAACAGGGATTGACATGGTCAGATTTTCACTTTTAATATATTACTCTGCCAACTGTGAAGAAGATATATTTAAGTGGAGTGACTAAAGTAGTAGAAAACCACTCAGAATGCAGTTGGAATGGAAGAAGTAAGAAACAAGTCTGAACCTAAGAGTGATAGAAATAATGCGCCTGCTTGAGCAAGCTCATAAAATCTTTATGTGGGTATTTTGGTCAGATGAGTCTCAAATAGTCCTTGCCCTTCAGCAGACTTTACATTGCATCAAAATAGCTACAGATGGATTATGTGCACAACTTCCTCCAAGCACTAGCAAAGGGTGTGGTTTTGCAATGATTGCCTTCAAAAAAACGATTTCCTCTGAAGAGGAAAATATTTCATCTTTTTGCTACCATCTGTGATTCCTACCCAAGTGACTGTGAATTTCTTTGTGGGGAAGAGGGCATGTGGGAAGGATGTTGGGGAAATCACACACAGAGCCTGCTACATTGCTCTGAAGATAGCAGTGTAGATGTTTAAAAATATCTTTTTAATCGCAAATGATATTAAGTTCTTCTGAAAGTTTGGCCAATGGTAAGTGTTCTTTATTCACTATTAAACCTCTTATATTAGTAACATCAAATGAATAAAATCAAGATAACATTATATGTATAATTGAAATGTATTTTGTCTCTATTCATCTTTCATATTTCTCAAATTTAAAATTTTTACTCTCAAATTTCTCCTGTGTTAGACTTCTTTTGATCAATGGTGTTTTCTGTACATCAGAAAACTGCATGACTACTTTTTAGTTAAGCAAAACAATTTATATTCTTTGGATCAAAATTCACATTTATAGAATTCCTAAGATAACAAACAACCAAATAATTATTGTTAGATTACATATGTCTACCCACCTAGAATTCCTGATAAATCAGTAGGTAAAAAATGTTTCAATAATCTTTTTTTT
>NW_022960611.1:0-6143 GCF_012274545.1 Fukomys damarensis | reverse complement strand
CAGATGAAAAATGAAAAATTTATAGATCTACGCTCATTCATTTTTATGTACTTGGTTTGTGTCAATTTTCTTTGATGAACATTAAACTTGGAGAAATCTCCCACTCCAATGAACTACAAAATTGGCAACTATTGTATACTGTCTTTTTTTTGGTATTTTTAATGGCAGATGAAAAATTTATAGATCTACGCTCATTCATTTTTATGTACTTGGTTTGTGTCAATTTTCTTTGATGAACATTAAACTTGGAGAAATCTCCCACTCCAATGAACTACAAAATTGGCAACTAACTGGAATTGTATACTGTATGAGAAAAATTATATTTAAAGAAAGCATTTGCAGTGAATATTAAAAAAACTAAAATAATAAATTCAGTTGATCTATGGCATAATTTCTAGTGCATCCAAGAATGGCCCATAATCCAGTCAATTAAGGTTCTTTTACCTCAGGACAATGAAGACACTATTGTGTTTAACAGAGTTGTGTAGAATTTAAGCAACCCTGAAACAGCTTGTATTTAATCACTGATTTTCCTACCTGAAAAATTCTCATAATATAGCAATAAAAACCATAAGCTTTTCTTAACATCATTTCATTTTAACTTACTTTGGAAATACTTCCTCAGTAATATCACCAATAGATTACTATATGACTAACAATTTCTAAGTCCGTTGATATTATAGAGACAGATAGGTGACTGTATGATTATTTACTACATGATGAAACTTATGCTTGTTGTTGTGACAAGATTAGCTTCTGAAACTTAATGTAGAGTGCATACCACTTTCTCTTGCTTTTATGATTTATCAGTGTAAAATGCATCTGTGAGAATAGCTACATGTATGATCATGTGTTCCAAAAATAGAACACTCCTTAAACTAAACTTCGATCCATTTTATATAACTTGGGGGGGGGAGAGCATAGATTTAAAACTTTTAAAATGTATTTTGATTACCTAATATCTTCATAGAAAATAATTACAAAAACTCTAAATTATCATTTAAAGAATAATACCAAAGTTATGGAAAAAATACTTGAGAGTGCAATACAGAAGGTTATAGTATATCTGTCAAGTAGACCTTAAATATTTCAAAATTCTATCTAAGTATCAGTCTCGGAAAAGGCAAAGCCAGCAGTTTGAAACCAGCAGAATTTTTTGCTGCATTTCATATCTGATTTCATTATATACAGTTTTGGTAACTGATAAATATTTGAAGCCTTCTGTGCATGTTCTCTGACATTCTGACAGGGCCCTCATGGCTGGAGAGTGTGGTCTTCCTGTCAGACTCCGGCTATAATTGATGTCATAGTACGACCATCCCTTTACAGTATTCTTCCAAGAAGACACATGATATGATGGCTTAAATATGATATTTTATCCCAGTGTCTTTCTATATGTGCTGTACTCATTAGTCTCATTCTATCATACTTAATTTCCTTAATAACTATCAGACCTTGACAAGCATGGGTCAATATATTACAATTACAGGCTATGAATATCTGTTTAAAAATAACGCAAAGTATCTATTTATTTTAATCTGCTTTCCAAGGCTCAGTGATGTTATTAATTGCCATTGGAAATATTCTTAGGTACTGTTGTAGGAAAATTTCATGTTCTTTCTTTTCTGGAAATGCTTCATTTTAAAAATATTTTAATTTTATTAGTACATGCTTTGCAGTTTACAATCATCTCGGGGAGTAGTTGCATGTATTACTAAAGCTTGTTTCTTCTTTTTAGATCCAGTTCCCTTTCCTTCCCCCTCCAATTCCCCATCTCATAGTTCATTCTTGTTGATGTTATTAATCTTAGCTCATGTTATGGCATGTAATGTTTAATTAATCGAGGTAATTAGATTCTTCATTTTATTCATCCATTCATCTGTTGATTAAGGTAGTCAGGATGGCTGCACAGTAAATACATTGTGTACTTTTAAATAGTTACAATGATTAATTTTATTATATGTCTTTTTAAATCCTTTTTGATTGTATATTGTCTTTTAAAACACCACAAAATTGTTATCATTTAATAAATTGCAACTTGCTTTGAAGTATTTGACTATCTACTTCTTAGGCTACACAGCATACAAATACATTAGGTAGTGGGAAATGTGTTTTTAACCTGTTGTCAATGTTATCATTTTAAAAAAACTTCAGCTCCTCTATAACTCCTTTGTGTTGTTCTTATCCTAGAACATAAAAAATATGAAATTGAAAATGGTTACATTCCTTCACTCCTACAAGGTTAACTGAATTTCTCATTTTATTGTGCATGTTTGCTCTGAGTTACATGCACTCTACGACTGCGGTCGTGGTCACCATCCTTCTTTAATTCAACATTTATTTTATATACGTTTTGTATTTGGATAAGGAACTGCTGTTTGTATTGAAGAATTACACTATATTATCAGATTGCAATTTAAGTGGATATTTGAGCCGGTCCCGTGGCAATGAATTTCGGCAAAGAACAAATTCAATTTGATTTGTTTTTAGCAAGTCATCCATTTTCACAACCAGTCGGGTTATCACCAGTTTCTTTGGGAAACCTGCAATTCTCATCTTCTTTTCTTCAGACTCAGTGTTAATAGTATTCATGAGGAAGAATTTCTGCTTGTGGGTATTGTGATAATAGAGATAGGACTTTGAAAAGCCTTCCTACCTACATTTGTCAAAGATCAAAACCAAAATATCTGCCTCAACACTCTATTTCAAAGTCCTCTAAATTCTTAGAGAAATTATTTTTATATAATGCATGGTTGTAGCCCTGGGGACAGTAAATTTTTAGAAGAGGTGCAGTTTGGCAGTATATAATGTCCTTTTTTATTTTTTGGACTATTTCTATTAATGGATTATTAAGTTTAATTTTAGTAGTTTTATTATATTAAACACTGCACTCACAGGAAAATAAAATATCAATATAATAAAATATTAAAATTTTAATATGTAATGAGTGTGTAGAATAAACTAACATCATCAACCCTAAGGGTTTACCTGCTTTCACGATCTAAAATATAACAGCAAAAATAAATTTCTATGTAAACTACAATGAAAATTTAAACAGAACTCTACCACAGAAATATTCTTTGCAGTCTTCACACGTGACAACAGCATGTTCATACACAAGTCTCACTCACACGGACAGCCCGTGTGCTTAGCTTTCCGCTCCTGTTTGCAGATCATACTTGTCACCTCTTTTGTGTTCTTATTTGGTAAGGAGCTTCCTGGTATATTACATATTTCCACTTATCAGGAAAAGGAAATATCATAAGCTAAAATATCAAACATATACTGAGTGTGTAGAATAAACATCAACATTTTCTGCATCAACTGTTTGAATACTAAATCTAATAATAACAGCAAAAGTAAATTCTTATGTGAACTGCAATGAAAATACAAACAAGACTCTACCACAAAAATAATCTTTACTTCAATTTTCACAGCTAAAGCAGTTTCTGCACATGAGAACAGCAGGTTCCATATACAAGCATCGCTTATTCTGATAGCACGTGTTCTGTTTTCCTGTTTTCTTTGGTAGGACGTAGTTGGCATCTTGCCGGTCTTCTCGTTTCCTTAGGAGGTTCTTATGATGTTTCACCTATCTGTTCACCAGTCCTCTCCAGAATTCTTTTGAGGAGTTCTTTGGGAAGATACATATTATTCTTCCTCTTTGTAAGTGATCACTTATCAATTCCAGTGCCAGTCTTCTAAGAAAATTTCTCCGTGGTATTTTGTACTTGTTATTTTCTTTGTAAACTGTGTGACTATTTATGGATGACATATTTAGGATCAAGTAAAACACAACCATTGGCCAACACTTTGTGACATCATAGTTGCTGCATAACTCATCAACAACATCTATTCTGCCTTTCATTTTATTGTAAAATGTGACCATTTCAGGCTTTATTAGTGTTGAGGATTCACTATCAATCTTTTTGTGCTTGTTTATTTGTCTTGAGAGAGGGTCTCACTATGTAGTCCAGGTAAGCCTTGAAATCACTGTGTAGCACAGGCTGATTTTGAACTCCCACAATCCTCATGCCTCCACCTCCTTAGTGCTGGAATTACAGAAGTGTACCACCATGTCTGACTTCACTATCAATTTTATCATCCTGGTATAATGTTGACAATATCAATACTACTTTGTTTTTCTGAGTTGTCTAGAAGGCCAACATTATTTCTGAAATTCAGTGAACAATGAACATGGGCTGGGGATTTAGCTCAGTGACACTGTGCCTGCCTCACAAGTGCGAGGTCCTGACTTTGATCCCTAGTACCTGGGAGGAAAAAAGAATTTAATCCAATGAATGCACTATACATTTTTGTATTGTGAACTTGAAATTCTTTTTCATGAATCTTGGCTTTGCTCTTGTGAATAGTTTTTGTGCTGGTCAACTGGTCTTCTTTTAGCAAATATAACATCAATGAGCAACTAATGGACCAATCGTTCAAAGTACCATTTTGGTACTTTTTTAAATAGGGGCAACAGGTCTGTTCAGAAAATTATATGGTTTTTTCCTGCAGGAAGAAAGATCTGAAGGCTGAGTTACAGGATAAATTTCTGAATTCCAGATTATAAAGTGTTTTTGCACCTACCAGAATATAGAATTTTATATCATATTTAGAAGATTTACTTGGCAAATATTGCCCAAAGCTTCAGCAACCATGAAATGATGCAAGTTGTTCATTAGTTGTCACATATTTTGATGGTGTAAATTGCTTGACTAAGGCTGAGTTACAGGATAAATTTCTGAATTCCAGATTATAAAGTGTTTTTGCACCTACCAGAATATAGAATTTTATATCATATTTAGAAGATTTACTTGGCAAATATTGCCCAAAGCTTCAGCAACCATGAAATGATGCAAGTTGTTCATTAGTTGTCACATATTTTGATGGTGTATAAATTGCTTGACAGTTTGAAACAAAGCTTTCAACAAATGAATGAATAGATGCCAAATTGTGGTTTTGTTTCCTTCTTAGCATGTCTTTTTGTCATCAAAGCATAGGCACTTTAAAAAAAAATCTCTTGAGTGTCATTATTTTAAAAATCTCAATGTTATATCTGTCACTTCTCCGTAAATCCTTTAGATTCTGATTATTAAAATTTTAAAGTAGAACTATGAAGACTTTTAGTTTAGTGAGGTGCTATGATAAATATTTTTTGAGTATTACTATTAATGCATACAAAATGTTTTACAGTATTTCATTATTAGTGTATTTCATAACATCTTGTGACATATTGCCTGTTGCAAATAATTAACACCATTGAATAGCAGTGTTGTCATTCTGTTCAGTAAATTTCACCTCTGGCACAAATCTAATAACATTTTCTCACCTAGTTCTAACATTGGATCATTTAGCAATGCATTTGTACATTTGACTAGTCAAATACTACATTACTGTCTCCTTCCTCACGTGAATCAAGGTCTTCATTATGTACTCCTCTACCTATCATATCTGTCAGATATTCCTACTGTCTTTGGCTTACATGATCCAAGACACCATCAGTAGCTGAGTCACCTGATGACTCACTTTCAACCACCTCCCAAACTTATAAAAGTCTTTTTTGTGACAGTGTACTGAATTGAGTTAATTCTACAAGAAAAATCAGAAGAAAATATTTACACAAAGCTGTAACACCATGTATAACATGGGTAAAAGTCACTCATTTACACATTGGTGCAAGTGTGTACATCTGGCTGTTTGTCATATCAAGTGAATGAACACAAAGATTGCTTTCTGTGTTCCCCCTGCACACCTATTGAGAAGCACAGCTGGCTACTATTATATATTTTCATTAGAAATATAGAATTCTGTTACCCAGTATGAGGACCTGAGCAGATCTTTGCTCTTTCACATTAGTAATAATGTATATGTGCCATGCTCAACCAAATGAATTTAGTAGTTTTATCAATAAATATTGCATTTATGTATAGCTTTATGTTTAATTAAGAATTTTATTTTTGCATTGCATTAAATATACTTGCAGTATTGAAATACTATTGTGTTAAATTTATGTAAAGTTTTAATGCATTTCAAGCCATGCAAATATTTTAATCACTAGCTTATTTGAATGCTAAGTCACAATAAATTCTTATTTGCTCATGCTTTGGCAAACAATGCCATTCAAACAATACTGGGACAAA
>NW_022960610.1:0-631 GCF_012274545.1 Fukomys damarensis | reverse complement strand
CTGTCACTGAAACCTACCATCAGGGAGCTAGGTTTCCTCTGCCTATCGAGGGTTTCACATGCACCAGCATCCTGGAAGTGCACAGTGAGAGCAGCTGTTAGCCAATCTCTGTTAGCTTTCTGGGCAGCCTAGGGATCCTATAGGGTCCTTATTGGGGAAATGCCTGCTGAGGCATTTACAACCTCTTGGGAAGCCTCTTTATCAGAAAAACTCATTGCTGTTCAGAGGGGATTTCTGAAATGGGTAATTCAGTGTGGAAGTGAAGTTCTGCTGTCTCTGTGTTTGTCATTGCCTAATGTCTTGTCCATCTTCCTCACTAGATTCTGCACATCCACCCTGTAGGCCTCTTGCTATTTATAGTTCAGTTGCATCTGTGTCCTGTGGGCAAAGCCCAGTGGGGAAACTGCTGATGGGTTTATTTCACAAGTATGAAAAGCTGTTCATTTCTGGCCACCTCAAGGCTCTCAGCACCCTCTAAACGGGTCTTTCCTGGAACAAGGGCTGGTCCTTGCTCCAGTCAAAAGTCACCCCAGCTTCTTTGAGTCAGGGGTTAGGCCAAAGCTCCGTGGGCCATGCAGACACCAAGGTGGATCCATCTAGGATGATTCTCCTCTGCAGCAATGCTGGATGC
>NW_022960609.1:0-718 GCF_012274545.1 Fukomys damarensis | reverse complement strand
CTCAGTGAATCTGTTGTTTGTGTACAAGAAGGCTATTGATTTTTGTGTGTTGACCTTGTATCCAAATACTCTACTGAATTTGGTTACTAAGTCTAGCTACGTGTAGTGGCACAAAACTGTAATTCCAGCTACTCAGTAGGTTGAGGGAGGAGGATCAAGAGTTTGAGACCAGCCTGGACAATTTTGCAAGACTCTGTCTAAAAATTTAAGAATAAATAGAAAAAAGGGTTGGGGATGTAGCTCAGGGCTCCCTTGGCTCAATCCTCACTACTGGGGTGAGGGAGTAGGATGGTTCTTCATCTGTGATAAGTAGAAATCAGAATTAATTCTAAAACTAAGAGATGGCTGTAACTGGAACAGAATCAACAGAAAGAACTACTAAGGGGACACTTTGTGTGAGGATCAGTCTTTGCCAATTTATTCCAAATTAGGTTAGTTCCATCTTAGGCAGCAATACCCTCTTCTAATTCAGTCGCAGGTGTTATTACCTATCCTCAGGTTGATGTAGAAGATTGTATACCCAATATTCTGTGGCTGCTCTGTGAGTTGGGGACTCTGCTAGACTCACTTCAGAACAGATCTGTCAAGCACAACTGCTAAATCAGTTGGGTTCTTCCACTCAGGATACCTTGATTACAGGGAGCAAGGTGGAAAGGTGTTATTTGCCTGGATGATGAATTGGGTTAATCCAGTACTCACCCCCTGTACATTAGGGCAC
>NW_022960608.1:0-280 GCF_012274545.1 Fukomys damarensis | reverse complement strand
CTCCAACAGCACCCAGCACAGTGCACTCCTCATCCCTGCAGCCCCTCTCTGCAGGAAACCAGACTCCATTTCCTAGAGGACCAGCCAGGAACCAGGAGTGGGAGGTGGGGCCCCTGTCCCTGCGGGTGGGGGCCAACTTTCCACAGCCCGAAACCACAGCCACCCCTGCCCCTTGTCAGCACTTGTAGGGTTTCCTGTCCCTGGTGCACCCTGGCGCGCCCGGGAAGACACAGGGCCCCGAGGCCTCTTACCCCAGAGTTTCACCCTGTGGCCTGGGTGA
>NW_022960607.1:0-324 GCF_012274545.1 Fukomys damarensis | reverse complement strand
CTGTTAAAGCTGTCAAGTGTGGCTACACCTTATTGTGTGATCTTGTGCATGGTGTTTTATTTCTCTAAGCAACGTTCATTCCATTGTTTAAGAAGAATGCTTGCCTTATACATGTGTTGTCCACATTGAAGTCATTATGCATATAGGTAGTCTAACATAGCATATCAACATAGCTAATCTTGCCAATGATTTAAATCTGAACTCCTGTGAAATTTTCTTAATCACTTCTAGATTACCTATTTATTCAGTTTTACATTTCTCACTTTACTGTTTAAATTATGTAATTAATGTGTGGGTGTATTCATTAATCATGTCTTTTTATCA
>NW_022960606.1:0-218 GCF_012274545.1 Fukomys damarensis | reverse complement strand
CAGCAAGGTTAACAGTGGTTCTTTTCATTTACAAAACTTTTTAGGGAGACTAGATGCCCCTGGTGCCTGTGGTTTCTGAATTTAACAAAGCCAACGGCATAAGTTGTTTTACATTAAAGTGTTCTCTATCAAAATTACATAAGACATATTTGTTATCCTTTAGTAGGATAACATCTAAAGAGAACATACGTATTGGCCTACGAATGTACCTTAGGAGT
>NW_022960605.1:0-503 GCF_012274545.1 Fukomys damarensis | reverse complement strand
TGCTGAAGTGATCATTAATTTTACATGATATGACACTGAGTTTATTAATTAAATGGAGCATTCCTTATAAGTCCTCAGGAATCAATGTTTGAAAGTGCTGCTGTTCTTTCTTTTGTTTCTGTCAATGAAGATAAATATGCCAACTCTTAATTTTTACCATTTTGTGGTTGAAAGTTTTCATAATATCTTACACAGATTATCGGCATTTTTTTGCTACATGTATTGGTTCCCTTTTCCTTCTGTAACAAATTGTCACAAGCAGTGGTTTAAAATAATGTAGATTTATTATCTTGTAATTGTGTTGATCACAAGTTCAAAATGGATCCTACTGGCTAAAATGAAGGTCTTAGCAGGGCTGACTTCTTCCTGAAGGTCCTAGGAGAAAGTCTGTTCCTTGCATTTTCCAGCTTCTCAAGGCTGCCTGCATCCTTTGGCTTTCGCAGTCTCTTTCATCTTCATAGCCAGCAGCCAAGCTCCTCTCTCTGTCTCTCCTCTCTCTCCCC
>NW_022960604.1:0-449 GCF_012274545.1 Fukomys damarensis | reverse complement strand
TTGTTGATTCTTTGTGCTAGTTCCCGTGCTACTGAGGATTTGTTCATAAAGTCTTATGCTGATATCTTCAAGAGTTCTACCTAACTTATCTTCCAGCAAGTTTAGTGTTTCTCATTTAATATTTAGATCTTTCATCCACATGGATTTTAGTTTAGTGCATGAAAGATACGGGTCTAGTTTTAATCTAAGGCAAGTTGAAATTCAGTTTTTCCAACACCATTTATTCAAGAGACTATCTTTCCTCTAGGGCTGATGGTTGGCTCCTTTGTCAAAGATGAGGTAGATGAGTGTGTCTGAAGTTGTTTCTGCATCTTCTAATCTATTAGTGGCTTTATTCTTTTATACATCTCATTCTCAAACTTTGAAACTGTGACTGACATTTTTAAAATTCTTCATTGCTACTCAGATGATTTTCCTTTCTTCTCCCCAAAACTTACAGCTTTGATTTT
>NW_022960603.1:0-202 GCF_012274545.1 Fukomys damarensis | reverse complement strand
CCATCTCCAGACTTTTTCGCCATCCTTCCAACTGGGTAAATCTGTGGCCTGCAACAGCCTCCTTAGTCTCCCCAGTGGCACTGTGAACTCTTTCCTCCCATCAGTTCCTGGTGTTTACACTGCCATGATGGCATTTATAACATCCGACAGGACTGCTCCTTGTCTGCCTGCGTTGTCCTTCAGTCTGGACAAAATGCTCTGC
>NW_022960602.1:0-956 GCF_012274545.1 Fukomys damarensis | reverse complement strand
CTGCCCCACAGAGTACATTTGTCATCAAGAAAGAGCCCATGCCCAGGTGTCCTGTGCAATTATGCATCTCATGGAACAAACATAAAGGTGTACACAGGTGTGAAGTTAACTGTGAATAGAAGTGTCACTACTGTTTTCCCCCAGCCTCCTCCAAAAGAGCAAGGTCAGGCTGGGACCTGTTGCCTCTGCACAGGTCTACTCAGCCTCGCCTATACCCCAAGGAAACCAGAGCAGTCTTTCACCTGGTGAGGGCACTCTCGTCTCCTCACCAAGTGTTTTCACTCAGCCCCTGCCACACTGACCCACACTCCCCTGGGAGTCAGGCCCTTGAGAGCCCCTGGCTGGGAGAAAGGTGACCACATGCTACAGGACAGGATGGCATCCCCTTCCTGGAGGGCACCTTGCATCTGCTGAGGACTACTTCAAGGAGGTGGCTTCTCAGGGGCTGTCAGGACAATATGGTCCCCATGAAGTTAACGTTCTCCACACCAAGTACAGAGGAAGATCAAACTCTGACAAACCAGCGCAGCTTCTCATCTTGTGTGGAGGAGGCAGGGCACAACAGGAGATACAACCAGAAAGGACACATGCTGGGGCCCAGCAGAACATGAGAAATGCTCTGAATTTCCTTCCTTTTCTCTCATGCCTACCAGATTTGCCAGGATTCATTTCCCCAGACTTTCCATTTCTGCAACGTATGATCTGAGGAGCATTCTGAGCGCAATGGGCATCACCAAGATCTTCAGCGATGAAGCTGACCTCTCAGCGATGACGGAGGTGTCATCCATCAAACTCTCCACGGTGAGGTCACCTGACAACAGCACTGTCCCCAGTGTCTGTAGAGCAGAATGAGTTTTGGGGTGCTGCTCAGACATGTGGCTCAGTCAGGAATCAAAGGACACTGACAAGGTCTGGGCTGAGCTCATTCCCAGGATACAGGAATTAGCTGGGACAGG
>NW_022960601.1:0-239 GCF_012274545.1 Fukomys damarensis | reverse complement strand
GAAAGCTGTACTCATATGGACATATAAACAGTATCAAGTGCTTGTTAACACTAATCTATGATATTAGAAATTATGAAATATTACCTTTTAGAAGACTGGGTTTTTTAAAGTCCTTTTCACAAATCCTTTTAGCTTTAATAAAAACACATAACATTGAACTTGTCATTTTATTCATCTTAAGTATGTATTAATTTGTTGTAAGTTCATAGTATTGTATAATAAAACTTTAGAACATCTTT
>NW_022960600.1:0-253 GCF_012274545.1 Fukomys damarensis | reverse complement strand
TACACCTCGGTCTTGGGCTGCCTACCTCCAGCACTGTGACAAAATGGATTTCTGTTGCCGAAACACCCAGCTTGTAGTATTTTGCTCAGGCAGCCCGGCTGCACTATTAGCAGGAGCCATACACAGCTTCTCTGAAGGATCAAGATGTTGTGCTTTAACGGCCTGTAGCATCCACCTATAAACTCTGTGCGGTTTGTGTAAATATGCACAGAAGGACTCCAGATGACCACACCCTGAGGTACTGACATTTTTT
>NW_022960599.1:0-290 GCF_012274545.1 Fukomys damarensis | reverse complement strand
CTGTTTTTGTTCTGTTCTCATTTTGTAGCCAACTTCATCCACTGATTACGGTGGACAAGAGCTCTCACCAGCCTCTGCTTAACATTTATCTCATTTCCTCCTCCTCTTCCCCTCTCCCTCCTCTTCCTCCTCCACCACTTCCCCCTCCCGCTCCCTCTGTCTGAATAGCCCTGTTCTCACTGTATACGCACCAGCCCCCTGCCTTATCTCACCTAACATTAAACACTAGCATTTCCCACATTGGTAAGCCCACAGTACACAGCGCGGAGGCCCATTTGCACAGTGGAGCT
>NW_022960598.1:0-202 GCF_012274545.1 Fukomys damarensis | reverse complement strand
TATGCCATTATTTAAAAATGTAATTTTTAAAGTGCCTTAAAAAATATTTTAGTTTGAAGCTGGCTGGTTTGGTGTGCATCTGTTGTAATCCCAGTAACCGGGACCCTGGGCTACGTAGTGAGTTCCAGGCCAACCTGGAATATATATAGTGAGACCTTGTCTAAAACATCTTAAATTTTGAAATAATTTTAGACTTATAGAA
>NW_022960597.1:0-1256 GCF_012274545.1 Fukomys damarensis | reverse complement strand
TGATTTGGTTTAATCTTCAGTTCTGCACTTTCCTTCATCTCTATATGTTGCTATTAAATTCTACTCATTATCATTTTACTACAGTATTATTCCTAACAGAATTTCTCTAGTTTTCTATTTCTTTGCTTAATTTATCATTTTTCTGCCTGAACTGATGTATGATCTCAGCATACCACTGTTCAACAGATCATTTCTAGCTCTCAAGCTTTTCATGGTTTCTCATTATTTTCAGAATGATATAGTCCCTTATCTACCTTTAAGCCTTCATTTCAGTTCACCTTTCTATGTCTTCTAGTTTAGAAACTCACATATCCTTAATAGATAGGCAAATAGCAAAAGGTTTCCCTAGAGCAGGTGTCAGTCATGGCGGCTGTTAGAACCAACTAAAGGAGATTAAAGAAAAACAAAAAACGAGAAAATCAGAAGCCTACTGTCTCACTGCAGATTTTGATTTCATTAGTGTGGGATGTGATTTAGGCATCAGTGTTTTGTTTTTAAATGTTTCCATTTTAGGGAATGGAAAGTTTAACACACAGTTAGGTCTGAGAACTTTTGTTCTACATTTAGAGAAACCATTTATTTCAGTTGCTGTTTTCCTCGTTTGAAATTTCCTCTCCTATGTGCCAAGCCCACTTGCCTTCAGAGCCACTTTAGTACTACTTGATTGGTGAATCTTTTCCTTACTCGATCACTTTATCCCACAATAGTTCTGTAGCTTCTGAATTCATAGTATTTAATTTCTCAGTGTTACTTAATTATGTTGCCTCATGACCTTCTTTGTTTCAGTAGCTGTGTTGTAATTGATTTTTTTCTTAACTGTCTGTGTAATGTTCATCTTCTGAAATGTATTTCAGCTGGTGAGAGATGGTATTTGTGTTATTGGTTTTCATAATATAGTACTGTCGTACAGGTAGATGTAAATAATTGCTGAATGACAGATAATGTGGTTATGACTTGGAACCATGTCAGAGAAAGTGTTGTATTGCTCCAGTGACAAATAGATTGGGCCTGCCCCTCTAAAGAGTATAGCTGCATCACAAAATTATTCTTCTAGGAAATCCATGGGTACTAGCACCTATACGGTTTTCTAAACTCCAGTGGTCTTCCAAGCCCTGCTTTTAAGTGATTCAGAATCTGCTACCCCCCTTCACTATGTAGGATTACTATTGATTTTTAAATTCATTAAGCCTTGTTTATTTGTAGAGCATCTGAAAGATTGTCACCTAAGTTTTGGTCTTGAAAGAAATGCCTAGCTG
>NW_022960596.1:0-444 GCF_012274545.1 Fukomys damarensis | reverse complement strand
TTCTCCCAAAGTTAATATTTTGAAGTACTAACCCCAATATCTCAGAATGTGATTGTACTGGGGATGTTATTAAATTAAAATGAGGTCATTAGGGTAAGTCCCATGCCTGTCTGATTGCTGTCCTTATAAGAACAGTCAGAACATAGACATATACACAGAGGCACAGCCATGTGAGAACACGGGGAGAAGGCACCTGGGAGCCAAGGACAGGCCTTAGCAGAGATCATCTCTGCTGAGACCTTGTTCTTGGACTTCTGGCCTCCCGAACAAGGAGAAAATACATTTCTGATGTTTTAGCTTAACCAATCTAGCTTTGTTGTGGTAGCTTTAGGAGACTTAAGTTTTCTGAAGGTGTGGATATCCTACTTACATTTTTGTTTCTCTACTAGTGTAATAATGCCACTGTTGTCAATTTATCTCCAGCTGGAGCATAGGTCTGAGTGT
>NW_022960595.1:0-220 GCF_012274545.1 Fukomys damarensis | reverse complement strand
GGACAAAAAGCACAGGAATTAAACGAAGCACAGATATATGTGTATGCAACTACGGATGTACGCTCGCACGCATGGACAAATGCACATACGTACGCACGCACGAGCACGCATGAACGCACCCACGCACCCACGCACGCGCACGCACGCACACGCATAGCCACGCACCCACGCAGGGCACCCACTCACCCACGCACGCGTACGCACGCACACACCCACGCAC
>NW_022960594.1:0-1705 GCF_012274545.1 Fukomys damarensis | reverse complement strand
GGAGGACTTTATAAAAGACCATTTAATGAAGCTTTTGAAGAAGTACCCCTCCTGGTTGCTGTGTTCACATATGTGGAATATGGTGTCCTCACGCTCTTTGGATATCTTAGAGATTTCTTGAAGCACTGGAAAATTGAAAAATGTCACCATGCAACAGAAAGAGAAGAACAAAAGGGTTTGTGTCATTGTATCAGGATTTTGAAAACTTCTATACAGGGAACTCTGCATGTGTATAAGAGATAACCGGAATTGACCAATCTGTAATGTGCCTGGAGTGGACATCATGGAGAGACAGTCTCGTGATTATAACTGGTCATTCAAGTGTACAGGGAATATAATTAAAGGTGTTATAAACCTGGGTTCCTACAGCTATCTTGAATTGCACAGAACACTGGCTCATGTCAAGAGGCAGCTGCCAAAGACCTGGAGGAGTATGGAGCTGGAGTATGCTGCACTCAGCCGGAAATTGGAAACCTGGACAAGCATGAAGAACTAGAGAAGCTTGTAGCGAGGTTCTGGGGAGCAGAAGCTGCAGTGGCATATGGCGTGGGATTTGCAACAAATTCGATGAACATTCCTGCTCTGGTTGGCAAAGGTTGCCTTATTCTAAGTGATGAACTGAACCACACGTCACTCGTTCTAGGAGCCAGACTGTCGGGAGCAACTATTTGAATTTTCAAACACAACAATATGCAAAGTTTAGAGAAACTATTGAAAGATGACCATTGTGTATGGTTAGCCTCAGACACGAAGGCCCTGGAAGAATATTCTAGTCCTCGTGGAAGGTATATATAGTATGTAGGGGTCTATTGTTCACCTTCCTGAAGTGATTGCCCTCAAGAAGAAATGCAGAGCTTAACTGTATCTTGATGAGGCTCACAGCCCTTACAGGTCAAGGTGTGGTGGAGTACTTTGGCCTGGATCCTGAGGATGTAGACGTTATGAGGGGAACATTCACAAGGAGCTTCAGTGCTGCTGGACTCCTTGGAGAGGAGAAGGAGCTGATGGACCATCTGTTCTCCCACAGTGCAGTATATGCCACATCCCTGGTGCCACCTGCCTGTGGTGGAGCAGGTCATCACCTCTAACAAGTGCGTCGTGGGGCAGGATGGCACCAGCCTTGGCAAAGAGCATGTGCAGCAGTTAGCTGAAAATGCCAGGTATTTCAGGAGATGCCTGAAGGAGACGGGCTTTATTATTTATGGAAATGAAGATTCTCCAGTGGTGCCTTTGATGCTCTTTATGCCAGCCAAAATCGGGGCCTGTGGGCAGGAGGTGGTGAAGCAAACATTATATATTTGGATTTCCTGCTACCCCAACTATTGACTCCAGAGACAAGTTTTGCTTGTTGGTAGCCCATACCAAAGAAATACTCGATAAAGCTTTAAAGGAAATAGATGAAGTTGGGGACCTATAGCCACTGAAGTATTCCCATCATCGATTGGTACCTCTGATGGACAGAATGTTCAACAACAGGACTACTTACGAAGAAACAACACAGCCTTTCTGGTGCTCCCTTAGAGGAACTCTCCCCTGCCCAGGACAGTGTCTGGCCTTTCTGAGGTGGTTCTAGGGACCACATTTCTGTGGTTTTCCAGTCAGTCAGTCACTGACGGCAGTCGCTGGCTCACTCAGGCACTCAGTCACTCAGGCACTTACTCGGTCACTCCCTCTCTCCCTCCCTCCCTCCCTCCGTCACTCACTC
>NW_022960593.1:0-682 GCF_012274545.1 Fukomys damarensis | reverse complement strand
TATATCCTAGATGGTTATACTGTTTGATCATGGAGATAATGGTTCGGACCGCCTGTTTTTGTGCATCTGTCCATTCAAAATCTTGTGCTTTTTTAATTACCTTATATAAGGGTTGTAACAAGAGTTGTAGATAGGGAATGTGTTGGCGCCAATAGCCAAACATCCCTATTAAGTGTTGTACCTGTGATTTATTAGTCGGTTCTTTAAGGTTATCTATCTTATCAATAATTTCATTTGGAATCTTTGGGCCATCAGTTGACCAGTATACTCCTAAAAACTTAACTTGCTGGCTGGGTCCCTGTACTTTATCTTGATTTATGGTCCAGCCTTTATCCCTTAAATGTTGAATTAACTTTCTTAATATCACCTCTATTGTTTCCTTATTCTTACCAAAGATTATTAAGTCATCTATATATGAGGCTATTTCTGCTCCCTCGTATTCAAAGTCCTTAATGGTTTCCATCAAGGTGGCATGTGCTATAATAGGGCTGTTAATATAACCTTGTGGTAATCTCAGAAATTTATATTGTTTAGATTGCCATGTAAATGTTGTAATTTCTTGGGATGAAGGGTGTAAGGGTATCCCGAAAAACATATCGGATAAGTCTATGGTTGCTAACCATTTAGGGGCTGCCTGTTTGATTTTCAAAAATATATCTTCTATATCTGGTAATGTTCCTGG
>NW_022960592.1:0-633 GCF_012274545.1 Fukomys damarensis | reverse complement strand
AAAAAAAAAAGAACTTGTGTTGTAAAAGGAAAGATAAGCCGTGCTATTCAGCCCTTTTTGTGAATTTTGAATAGAATATATATGTAGAGGATGACATAAAGTTATTGCTCTTTTGTACCTTAGATGTGCAAGAAA
Source organism: Fukomys damarensis (assembly GCF_012274545.1). Lineage (NCBI taxonomy): Eukaryota > Metazoa > Chordata > Mammalia > Rodentia > Bathyergidae > Fukomys > Fukomys damarensis. The sequence goes on along the minus strand of NW_022960592.1, from coordinate 498 downwards.
GATGAAATTGTATTTTTTTCCAAACTTTTTTTTTCCACACGAATTTTGCACTGAGCCAACTTTCACACACGGTCTTGCTGTCCTCAATTCTGAAAATTTGTGTTGGCATTGGAAAAACACAAACAAGATAGGCAGACTTGTAGCGTGTGGTTGATCTTCACATGGGTCACCTGATCACACTGAGTTTAGTATCAATCCATGTCAGTCAATAAGGTACAAGTGTTTACTTGCTTTCTCCCAGATGGATGCATGGTGATACTCAAATACAATATTTCCTTTAAAGGCGTATGCCTCTGAATATCTTTGAGGAGGTCATCTGTTTTCTGCATTGAGCAGTTTATGCTACTGCCTTTTATGAAGAACTGGTGCATCTTGGATGTAGCTTGAAAACATTTTAAAATGTGTCATTGCAAAACAAATCTTTGACTGGAAGTCTTCAGTTTGAAAGCACATAAACTATTACTGCTTCAGTATTTCCTTCATTGCCAGAAAAAAAAA
>NW_022960591.1:0-226 GCF_012274545.1 Fukomys damarensis | reverse complement strand
AGCGGTCAGTTTCATGAATGTGAAGTTCTCCACACAGAAAGGTGGTGCGACTCTGTGAGTTTACCAGTGAAGTCCACTTCTTATGGGGAGTAGAACTGTAGTCCTCTTTGTTTGCAGGTCTCTGCATGGCAGAGATTGAAACACTGTTGTGAGTCCCTTGTAACAGAGAAGCCCTTCAGGCCTAAGGGAGTGCCTAGCAGCTCTGACTGCACACAAGCCGCCAGAA
>NW_022960590.1:0-245 GCF_012274545.1 Fukomys damarensis | reverse complement strand
GAACCATTTTCCACTGCTCAGTATTAAGACTCAGTTCCTAAGCTGCTTGCCAAGAAAATTGTGGCTGCTAGAAGTTTTCACCAGGGATTTGGAAAGCAACAGTGCCTGTTAGGGTGGAAATGGTGTTGGCAGCAAATATTCAGTTTAATTAAAGACTTGCATTGGCCTTGGGGACCAGGAGACTGTGTTGGAAGGAGATGCTGACCACAGCTTGCCCGATACCCCTGGGGGTGTGCCTTTCCCTC
>NW_022960589.1:0-207 GCF_012274545.1 Fukomys damarensis | reverse complement strand
CCTAGTGGAAGGATTTTGGTACAACTTTCATTTCTTACATTTTGCCCACATGTTCTTCTTTCTACAATTACTTTTTTTACACACATGCTTTGGAATAAGTAATACAAATATTTTTAAAAAACTATTGTCTGGCCTATTCTTATATCCCTCTCTGTATTTGTAGCTTCAAAATAAAAGAATGTAGTCCAGTGGGGAATATGTATTCAG
>NW_022960588.1:0-229 GCF_012274545.1 Fukomys damarensis | reverse complement strand
GACAAACATATAAGACAATTTTAACGAGTGCACTCAGATGGTTTTGGCCAATTGAATTATAAAGGAATGAAAACTCTTCTTGACTATAAATGTAAACCTTTTATAACGGACTTGAAACCAACAAGCAAACATAAATAAATGACTTCCACACACCTCTATATACTTAGGCCTTCTGGTCTTGTATATCCTTCTTTACCTGTTTTTAACAAGATCCAAAAGTATAACTCTT
>NW_022960587.1:0-214 GCF_012274545.1 Fukomys damarensis | reverse complement strand
GCTTCTTGAAGTTTATTCACTTGAATGTAAGGTGATCTGTAAGAGTTAAGGCACGTATATGTGTCGCTCTCCGGGCAGAAGAGTTAGTGATATAAGATTTATTTGCTTACCCATTGGCTAAACGTACCGGTCTTGAGCACATACCCAATGCTGATGCTGGGATGGGAGGCTGAGAAGATTATTAACTGATGATTGTCTTTGTGGGGAGACAGAC
>NW_022960586.1:0-263 GCF_012274545.1 Fukomys damarensis | reverse complement strand
AAAAGAATTAAAAGAATCATACCACAGTGATATATATGCACCCATGTTTATAGTGGCACAGTTCATGATAGCTAAAACTTGGAAACAACCCAAATGCCCATCAGTTGGAAAATGGATAAAAAAGATGTGTTTTTTTCTATAAAGTGGAGTACTACTCAGCCATAAAGAATGAGAAACTAGAAACATTTATAGGTAAATGAATGCACATTGAGGCTATACTCAAGTGAAATAAATAGGACACACGAGTAAATACCAAATAGTTT
>NW_022960585.1:0-440 GCF_012274545.1 Fukomys damarensis | reverse complement strand
TTTTAAGTTTTATTTTGATTTTATCATAATTTTATACAATTTTAAATCCAATATAATATGCACATAATGTAGTAGATTAAACCAAGCTGATCAGTATATTCATCCCATCTCTTACCTATCATTCATCATGGTCAACATTTAAAACTTACTTTGGTTATTTTAATCATATGGTATAATACATTATTACTGACTGTAATCGCTCTACTGTGCAACAGATTTCAAAACGTCATTTTCCTGATGGAAACGTGGTACTCTTTGTTTAACTTCCCATTCCTTTCATTTGCCATGTCCCTCACCCTTCCCTTTTTGGCTCCAGTGACCCTGCTTCTCCACTCTTTTTCTCTATGAGTTTAAGCTGATGAAATTCCAAATTATATTGGCCTTGTGTTATAAGAGTCTGACTGAACCAGAGCGATTCCATGTTGACCAGCAAATGACCT
>NW_022960584.1:0-365 GCF_012274545.1 Fukomys damarensis | reverse complement strand
GACCACTGAGTTCAAACCACACATTCTGCCTCTCCACAGGTCGGAAGCCCAAGTTAGCTCCACGGCCTGGCTTTCCATGCAAACTGTGCGTCTTTAATTGTGCATGGCAAGGTACCAGCAGCCTTGGTCACCGGATGCTGATTCACAGCCACCCAGATGCACAGAGCAAATGGGTTTCGTTTGCGTTGAATGAAGGGCTCGGGAGGCCCTGGGGCAGGGGTGGCCTGGATGGGAAGCCCAGGGAAACTGCCCAGCTCCTCTGCTTTTCTAGATCAGAGGGAACCATGGCTCAGGTGGCTGGCCACACTGGCATCGAAGCTTGGACAGGACCACATGCTGTCCCCTGGGCTCCACCTGGGCTCATC
>NW_022960583.1:0-222 GCF_012274545.1 Fukomys damarensis | reverse complement strand
ACAGAGTTAGACCAGAGGAATAGATAAGTAAAAGAATTGGAGAAGGTTTCATATGAAGCCAGAAGATGCAGAATGACCAGAAAATCATCAGGAAACTGTTAAATTCAAAAGGAACAAACAAAATAGAAGTATAATAACCCTTGACTGAGGTAGAATGGAATAAGAAAAGAACATAAAGAAAAGAGAAAAAAATAATAAAAGAAGAAATCTGAGTTAGGACAA
>NW_022960582.1:0-231 GCF_012274545.1 Fukomys damarensis | reverse complement strand
TGCTCTGCTGTCAGAAAATATGAGCATCATAATGAAACAAGGCCACATGGGACACACTGCAAGGGCTGAGGCTGCTGCTGTCCCAAATCTCTAGGTAATAATGTTAGAGCATGAAAGATTTACTGTATCCAGAACTGTGTTAGCCAAAAGTGGTGGGAAGGGAAGAGTGGGTGAAGAGAGGGCAGGGACAAGGGGAAAGAATTAGAGCCAAGACCTGTCATGTAGAGGTAC
>NW_022960581.1:0-816 GCF_012274545.1 Fukomys damarensis | reverse complement strand
CTTTCTTTCTTTCTTTCTTTCTTTCTTTCTTTCTTTCTTTCTTTCTTTCTTTCTTTTTTTTATTTTTGAAATGGGTATTTAACTTGAGTCCTTGTGCTTATGAGGCAGGTGCCAGACAACTGAGCTAAATCGCTGGCCCTAGTTTTTCATTCTTTATGGCTGAGTAGTACTCAGTTTAATAAAAACAAACAAAACCCACATTTACTTTATCGAATCACCAGTTGATGGGCAATTGGGCTGTTTCCAATTTTAGCTATTACAAACTGTGCAGCTATAAACATGGATAACCATATAACACTGTGGTATGATTTTTTAAACTATTTTGGGAAGATACCCAGCAGGGAAATATCAAGGTAAAATGGGACATTTAATCCTATTTTTTTTAGATATCTCCATATTTATTTCCATAGTCTGCATGCCCACCAACAATGGAAAAGAGTTCTTTCTCCCCACACACCCACAAGCATTTTTCATTGGTTGACATCTTGATGGCAGACATTCTTTTTGGAATAAGATGAACTCTCACTGTTATTTTCATTTGCATCTCTCAAATGACCAGTGATGTAGAGCATATTTTTATATGATAATTTATTGCTTTTATTTCTTTGGGAGATGTCTGTTCATTTCAGATGCTTATTTTTAATTAGATCTTTAAATTTGTGGGGACTGATTTTTTTAAAAAAGTTCTTTGCATATTCTAGATAGTAGACCTTTGTCTGAAGAACAGCAGGTAAAAAATGTTTCCCACAATGTAGGTTGTCTCTTAGCTCTCTTGGTGGTTTCTTTTTCAGTGCAGAAGCATTTTAATAAAATGAG
>NW_022960580.1:0-790 GCF_012274545.1 Fukomys damarensis | reverse complement strand
CATATATAGTGGTATATATGTCCTACAATGAATCTGATCATTATTTATAACAAATATGCAATAATTATAAGAAAAATGAAAACAGTAAGAACTCTATGTAATCATAATTAGGGATGTCCTACAAAGGAAAACAATTTTTTCTATATACCAGTGTAGAACATCAAAAGTACCTCCTCTAGAAGTATACTTAAGTTGTAATATACATTTTTTAGGAATATTTTTTGTCATTTGGCAAATTCCAATTACATTTTTTATTTTGTAGATGCAGTAGTTTCTTCATTTGCTCCATGTAAAGTTATTTTCTATGGTATCACATTTAATTGTGTTTTGGAAATTAAATGATAATCATAACCTCTCTTATGCAAATGTGGCCAGAATTTTAAAATTGCCTTTCTGAATATTTTTTCAGTGTAACTAGTAAGTTCTATGAATCCATTGTAATATACAAAAATTAGTTTTATTATTATAATTTTTAAGAGAAAGAAGAGAAAAGATTTCAGAATGGTTATTTTTAGTTGTGGGTAGAGGAAGAATTATCACAACCCTTTTCCTAGCATAACCCTAATTCTGGGGATCACAAAATGGCTTATCTGTTTCTGTGGAAATACTGCATTCAAGCTGGTATATAATTTGTCTTCTAACATTACCCTGCACTTCTTTTGGCACTGAGTACAAGTTTTACATGGCCCTTGGATTGCCAGGTTATTTTTCCCTGGGTGTGTTATGTGGTTCGCGTTTTTACAAGCTTACTCTAAGATTGTACAACCTATTTTGTTGTAGCCATATATTT
>NW_022960579.1:2979-4188 GCF_012274545.1 Fukomys damarensis | reverse complement strand
CAGCACAACTGAAGAAACTCATGAAAATGGACTTCACAATTGCTCCAGAAAGTGGCAAGAAGGTTGGGAGAGGTGTTGAAAGTGAGGGGAAGAATTCTGAAGGGAATTGATGGCGATGGGTCTTTTACTAGCATTTAAAAACTCTAATTATGCATGGTATTTTGTGATCACATCTCCTACATTCTAAACTGGGCCTATTTCACAAGATGGAGTTAGGCCCCCTTGGAACAAAGTGTATATTCTAGATATTAGTATGATCTTGGTGTGGTCAAAAATGTTTTCTGAATCAAGAAGTATTTTTACCTCTGTTAGAAAAAAAATCACTGAAAAATGTACAAAATGTTCAAGTTGTATTTTCTAACATAATTTTTTAATCGAATTTAGGGATAACGAAGTGGTTAAATATCACAACCTACAGAATAGAAAAACAAACAAACAAAAAAACCCCCTGCAAGCTATTTCTTGGACAGTGGAATAACATATAAAGAATTAGGATCCCCAAAGGAAAAGATTTAATCAAAAAATGGGCAACTGAAATGAGTAGATACTTCTCAGAAGTAAAAATGACCAATAAACACGTGAAAAGTGCTTAATAATGATCTTTCTTAAAAGCAAAATTGAGCATTAAAATGAACCACTCTTTTGAAATGTTTTGCTTTTGAAAAATTTTTTTTGTGTGTTGTATTCTTGGTTTAAAATATTAATTTATTATTATTGAAATTTATGCTACCACAGAGCCTGTATTTTAAAAATATTAAATAAAAACACATTTTCTACTTTTCAAAAAAATAAAATGTGATTGGAAATGGAGGCCGTGGATGAGAGGTATACAGTGGGCTCATATACTGAGCTCATCACACTGCAGCTAAAGTGACAGGAAGTAGAGCACAACTAGCCAAGTGCATAGTATAGTCCAAGGTTATCCACAGAGCACATGAACCAGCCCAACAGTCTAACTGTAATGGCTAGATGAAACAGTCAAGAATAAAAAATAAAAAAGAACACTCAAAATATAACCTATCCACAAGGAGAGTGGGGAAAAATGAAAAGATGGATAGCAAACAGCTATGCAGATTTTAATCCAACCATATCAATAATAATATGAAATGTAATTTTTCTAAATAAGGGTCAATAAATTACTGAATAAGTGCCAAATCCAGGCTGCCTATTTGTTTGCTATTGATAATGGCTGCTTTTGTACTACCCTGG
>NW_022960579.1:0-2064 GCF_012274545.1 Fukomys damarensis | reverse complement strand
GTACCGGGGATCGAACTCAGGTCCTTGCACTTGCAAGGCAGGCCACCGAACAGCTGAGCTAAATCACCGGCCCCATATTCTTTTTTTAAATTGAGTTTATTGGTACATTTTAGGTATACAGTACAGTTACATTCATCATTGGGATCTTGTACCTTTACATGACAGATCTTGGTTCTCAATTTTTCCCCTTATCCCTACCCTCCCTTCACCCCCTCCTCCTCTCCCTATTTACAAACACTTTATTTCCATTTTTTCATTTTCTCATATTTTTTTCTTCTCCCTTATTGCCTTTCCCCTACCCTTCCCACTGTCCCTACACCTTTAGCTCCTTTCTTCCTATTTCACATTGTCAGTTATCTAATTAGGATCTTATGTACTATTATATTTTTTCACACCAGAGAAACGATTCGGTATTAACACATGTGTGACTTATTTATTTCTCTTAAGAGTATATCCTCAATATGTATCCATTTTCCTATGGATGAATCTAATTTCTCATTCTTTATGGCTGATTAGTACTCCATTTTATAGAAAAACCACATCTTCTTTATCCAGTTTCCAACAGATGGGCAAATGGGCTGTTTCCCAGTTTTAGCTATTACAAACTGTGTGGCTATAAACAGAGGTGCGCATGTATCACTGTGGTATGATTCTTTTAAATCTTTTGGAAAGATACTCAGCGGAGGGATGGCTGGGTCAAATAGAACCTCTAGTCCCAACTTTCTGCTCTCCCTCCCGCCTGCTTGGGCCCAATCCGAGGGACCGGGTAGCCGCCCCCTCCCCTGCGGGTGCCGCCATTGCTCCAGCGCAAGGAAGGTGAGATTTGGGAAAGGCACTCCGACAAGATACATATTCTTGCGAGAATGAAAGCAAACTACAAACTCAAATCATCAAGATACACAGCTTTGTGAAAAATGGACAAGTACATGGGATTTATGCTCTGAATTTTAAATAAATTCAATAGGCAATTGCAGAAAAATTAAAAATAGTTTGAATTAAAGAAAAAGAAGAACAGCAAATGAAGTTTTCTGTCTTAATGTGGTGTTTTAGTAATGTTAATAAGATAGCCAATTTGGGATTTAAAATTCCAACTTAAGAAACTAAGAAATGAACAGAGTATATCTAAAAGAAGCAGAAAAATTATAATTAAATTTTAAGAGCAGTTGTTAATAAAATACAAAATCCACGAATAACAAAGAGTGAGACAGTATGACCAAGCTCATTCTTTTAATGTAAATGAACTTGGTAACTATCAAGCTCGGCTGAGAAAGAAAAAGAGAAGAACACAAGTTGCAAGTGACAAGGATGACAGAGAGGACACTTTTGTAGATCTATGGACATGAAAACACAGGAATGCATGGAAGCTGTGCCCATCATTGACAGATCATATTAAATGGAAATGTTTCTTCAAAAACAAAGTTGCTTCTTCTGATTCATGAACATGCGATGTCTTCTTGTGTAATTAGATTTATTTTTAGCTTTTTTCAACTACATCAACTACTATTCAGTGTACAATTTTGCACATATTTCTTTAGATCTATTTGTTTCCTGATATTATTTTCTTTCTTTTTTCTTTTTGGTACCAGTGATCAAACTCAGATCCTCATGTTTGCAAGGCAGGTGCAGTGCCACTGAGCTGAGTCCCCACCCCTCCTGATATTATTAATGGAACTATTTCCTCAGTGTTACTTTTGGATTGCTTATTTACAATATTTACAAATACAATTGATCTTTTATCTTAACACTTGGCTAATTTCCTTTATCAATCTTATTAGATTTACTAATAAATCTAATAAATAGATCATTCCATTTGCAAAAACTTTACTTCTTTGTTTTTTTAAAAAAAATTGTGACATTTTTGTGGCTCTCAGAATCAAACCCAAGGGCTTATGCTAAGCAGATGCTCTGTGGCTTAGCTACCCCAAGCCCACTTCTTTTTAGTTATCCTGGCTAAAACCTCCAGTACAATGTTTGATAGCAGCAGTGAGACCACTGATTGAGTAGATTCTGTGGTTAAATTCTCCAAACAGGTGAGGTTTTCATCTTCTAACATTGAAAACATTG
>NW_022960578.1:0-209 GCF_012274545.1 Fukomys damarensis | reverse complement strand
ACTGGTGAATTCTACAAGACATTTAGAGAAGAACTATCACCACTACTCTTTAAACTCTTCAATGAAACTGAAAGAGAAGCAATACTTCCAAATTCATTCCTGAGGGCAAGCAATACTTTGATTCTAAAACCAAGGCAAGACCCAAACAAAAAGGACAATCACAGGCCAATCTCCCTAATGAACACAGATGCAAAAATCCTCAATAAGAT
>NW_022960577.1:0-410 GCF_012274545.1 Fukomys damarensis | reverse complement strand
TTTTCCCGATGAACAGGCTCCCTGGAGGAGCGCTCCCGGGGGCAACTTTTCATTTTTGCAGGTTGCAGATGGAAATTATCAAACAGCAACACCAACGACAGAGCAGCAGCACGGGACACTGCCTGGCGCCAGTGCGCATGCCCAGTGCAGGGGGCGCGGTAGTCCAGAAGGTTCCAGAAGTTTCTGTCCTGCCGTCGCTGTTCTTCAACTTTCTGTCCTCGGGCATGTTCTGGGGTCCCCGGGTTTTCCTTTCCTGTAACATGAACTTTGCTGCAATCAAACAAGCAAAGAAGTGGTCGGGGTCCCCTCGTCGGCTGCTAGAGCACAGGCACGCCATTACCGAATGTTTTCCTAACAGCAACATTTCCATGTTGAGTCGCTGAGACCCCTTTGCGGTCTTAGGAAATGTT
>NW_022960576.1:0-201 GCF_012274545.1 Fukomys damarensis | reverse complement strand
CAATGGCCTTCTCCAAGTTCAAGGTCAAAACACAGTGAGATCTGGGAGGAGAAGGGGCAAATACGGTGTGTGTGCATGTAGGGATGAGGGGGACAACCTAGATCAGTACATAATCTGGGATCACCTTGAAAGGAGGCCGAGCCACCTTCATCTGACAGGCTGGAATGGGTTATGAGGGTGGATAATGATTTTGTTTTAAAC